>NW_019942776.1:208829-217179 GCF_002910315.2 Salvelinus sp. IW2-2015 | reverse complement strand
AGAAGCAGCCTTAGTCTTACTGTGGAGGATTTCCAACTGGCACCCTATTCCCTATGTAGTGCACTTACTTTTGACCAGAGCCCTTCACACTGGGCACAGACGTAAATCACATCTATTCCACGTTGATTCAACTTCAATTTCATTGAAATGAAATGGATACAAACGTTGATTCAACCAGTTTGTGCACAGTGGGATAGGCCTTCTATGCTCTTCCTTTCAGAGAGAGAGAGATTTATTCTGGACGTGCAACATATTGAATATATTCTTGCCTTACATAACACCAGGAAAAGTGTATGGAAACTGCACAGCGCAGGCCTTCTGTTTTCCTCTTGCATCAAATGTGCAGGCATGGATAATAATTTCCTGGTTTGCTGTTATGTGTGTTTAAGTAGTAAAACTCTGCCCTCTGCAGGATGTTTGAGGACATTATATTCTCCATACTGACCCTGATGGTCTTCTGCTGCACTGACCCACACACACACCCCACACACACACACACACACACACACACACACACAAACAGACAGTACAACTAACCTTGTGGGAACACACAATTCAGTCCCATTGACATTATATTTATACCCAACCCGTACCCTAAACCTTAACCTAAACACTAGCTCCTAACCTAAAACAAATTCTAACACTAATCCCAACCTAACCCTAAACCCCTAGAAATAGCATTTGACCTTTAACCTCAAATTATTTTATTTTTTTTATACTTGTGGGGACTTCTGGTCCCCACAAGTATAGTGAAACACGTCCACACACACACACACACCCTTATGTAGACTATCACACACAATTATGTACACAACACACAAAGACATTCATTAACACAGTTAGCTACACCAACACGGACATATAAATATCCTCTTAAAGAGAATTCCGCTACAATGAAGCCAGTACGGCTAGTCTATTGGCACTTCGTACATCTGAATTCAACATTTCTGTGTTTTCATTGCATTTTGTCAGTCGCATGGCACGATTCCTCCTTCCTTAGTGACTACAGCGTATTGATTCTCATTCTATCGTGCATTCTATATTCTACACTGTATTGATTCTCATTCTATCGCCTGCAATCCTATATATTCTACAGCGTATTGATTCTCATTCTATCGTGCATTCTATATTCTACACGCGTATTGATTCTCATTTCGTGCATTCTATTTCTACAGCGTATTGATTCTCATTCTATCGTGCATTCTATATTCTACAGCGTATTGATTCTCATTCTATATTATTCTACACGTATTGTTCTCATTCTATCATGCATTCTATATTCTACAGCGATATTGATTCTCATTCTATCGTGCATTCTATATTCTACAGCGTATTGATTCTCATTCTATCGTGCATTCTATATTTCTACAGCGTATTGATTCTCATTCTATTCGTGCGATTCTATATTCTACAGACCGTATTGATTCTCATTCTATCGTGCATTCTATATTCTACAGCGTATTGATTCTCATTCTATCATGCATTCTATATTTTACAGCGTATTGATTCTCATTCTATCAGTGCATTCTATATTCTACACCGTATTGATTCTCATTCTATCGGTGCATTTCTATATTCTAACAGCGTATTGATTCTCATTCTATTCGTGCATTCTATATTCTACAAGCGTATTGATTCTCATTCTATCTGCATTCTATATTCTTACAGCGGATTGATTCTCATTCTATCTGCATTCTATATTCTACAGCGTATTGATCTCATTTTCTTGCATTCTATATTCTACAGCGTATTGATTCTCATTCTATCTGCAGCATTCTATAGTCTACAGCGTATTTTATTCTCATTCGATCTGCATGTCTATATCTACAGCGTTATTGATTGCTCATTCTATCTTGCATTCTATATTCTACAGCGGTATTGATTCTCATTCTATCGTGCATTCTATATCTACACGTATTGATTCTCATTCTATCGTGCATTCTATATTCTACAGCGTATTGATTCTCATTCTATCGTGCATTCTATATTCTACAGCGTATGATTCTCATTCTATCGTGCATTCTATTATTCTACAGCGTATTGATTCTCATTCTATCGTGCATTCTATATTCTACAGCGTATTGATTCTCATTCTATCGTGCATTCTATATTCTACAGCGTATTGATTCTCATTCTATCATGCATTCTATATTCTACAGCCGTTATGATTCTCATTCTATCGTGCATTCTATATTCTACAGCGTATTGATTCTCATTCTTATCGTGCATTCTATTCTACAGCGTATTGATTCTCATTCTATCGTGCATTCTATATTCTACAGCGTATTGATTCTCATTCTATCGATGCATTCTATATTCTACAGCGTATTGATTCTCATTCTATCATGCATTCTATATTCTACAGCGTATATGAATCTCATTCTATCATGCATTCTATATTCTACAGCGTATTGATTCTCATTCTATCGTGCATTCTATATTCTACAGCGTATTGATTCTCATTTCTATCTGCATTCTATATTTCTACAGCGTATTGATTCTCATTCTATCGTGCATTCTATATTCTACAGCGTATTGATTCTCATTCTATCGTGCATTCTATATTCTACAGCGTATTGATCTAAAAACATAACATTATGATAAATGCTCATTGTGTTTTTGTTTCTATTTCACGTAATCATTAATCATTTGGAGGACTTTAATTGATTAATTAAAGCAATAACGGACATGGTTTCAATGATAAATGTTTCAATGATAAATCTCCAGCTAAGGGTGACAAATGAAACCACTAGAAGACAAGGAAGAACACATTGTAATATATGGGAACAGAATTATACTCCCGTTTCAGGTTTTCCAAATATGACTAATGCATAGTAGTTCGAAGTTATAAGTCATTACATGTAGATGAAACGGTTAATTCTTAGACTAAGGATAAATGTATAAGTAGGAATGCAAGACATTATATTGTCCATCGAAATGGAAAACTCAATCTTTTTTACTGTCCCCCCCCAAACCCCCCCCCCCCCGCCCCTCGATATTTAATTTTGGATTGAATTGAATACTGTTGTGATAATTCGCCCATTGTTATGGCCTTTCAGCAATTCTGGCTGCTGCTAGAGGCCTGGATTAGTCTTTCTCCATGTATCGCGCGGAGAGGCCCCACTCCAAACCCCTTAGTGGGGCTTACACTGTCCAAGGCCTTAAAATGAGATGTTGTCCCAAATGGCACCTATTTCTCTGATAGTGTGCATGACTTGACCAGGGCCCTGTTATGGCAGTGCATTATGGGAGATGGAGGATAAATTTTGGAATACAGCCAGTGGTGGGGAGTGATGTATTGCAGCCAGTTCCAATGGCCACTCCCCAGGTCTTTCCGCCCTTTGGCCGATATCGTGTCCTTCTGTGTTTGCAGAAGAGGTTATAAGCAGTGTAGCTTCTCCACATATTTTCAAACACACCTAGGCAGATCTGTGGAGAAATATCAAAGGGGTATGACCACAGGGAAAGTGCAAGGATATGGGTCAAGGGAACTTGACACTGGCTCTTGCTTCTTGTCCCCGCCCCCGCCCACGCCCCCCCCGCCCCCCAAAAAAAAAAACATTCAGCGTCCGACGTGAAAGCTCACCATCACTTCTCAGTACATAGTCTGTGAGGCGCTTGAAGTGTTCTGGCTCCTCCTTTACAACAAGAAAGGACAGAAGGTGACTTGGTTGGCCCAGTAGGGTAGGTGCCACTATATAGGGAATAAGGTTGAATTTGCCACAGAGGGCTTGGCCTTATCACGTCTCCTGCTACGAGCCACGGCGTCTGTTGTTACGAATTCTTAGGCTGACTGTAGTGACGCACCACCAGGGATTGAAGCCATCGTCCTTCACCGGGCCCCAACTCAACCATCACAAACAACAATAACCCAGTACATTGAACATATCATCCTCTCTTTATAAAACACAGCATCGTTCAAAGTCAAACTCTAACTGAAATGTATACTCTAATTGTGAAAATACTATTAGATTGGTCCGGTATCTAAACATTCCTTCACAAACAACAACAGAGTCGAACGAATATCGTTAGGGGCAGTACGTTATGTATAATGAGGGATACCTGGAGAAAATCAGACCTCTCTCCAATGAAAATGGATGGCCCTCCCTTAAGTTAAACATTTATATATAACAAGTGACCCTCCCCTATACCCAGAATAATACTTAAAACATAAAGTGAATAGCAGAGAATATGTGTAACTGTTTTGCTTCCGTCCCTCTCCTCGCCCCCGTACCTGGGCTCGAACCAGGGACCCTCTGCACACATCGACAACATCCTCCCTCGAAGCATCGTTACCCATCGCTCCACAAAAGCCCTTGCAGAGCAAGGGGAACAACTACTTCAAGGTCTCAGAGCGAGTGATGTCACCGATTGAAACGCTATTAGCGCACACCACCGCTAACTAGCTAGCCATTTCACATCGGTTACATATGCCTACCGTTTACCCTTACTCTTTCTACAGTAGAACAGACCAGTGCCTTAGATATGCAGTTTTAGAAACTGTACTTCGTTTTGTTAGCATTACATGACAAAGTAGTCAGAAGGTTGTGGATTCGCAGACCGCCGTGGACGAGGGTAGATATTCATTATAAAAAAAGCACTGCATGTGAATCTATCATCTTATTTGCGGTTCGAGACACAAAATAGCCTTTTTATAAACACATTTCGTACATTTCGTACAATTCTACATTTATTTTAACATGACTGGAGACAAGTAGAATCTTTTAAATACCACAACAGAGCATGACAACAAATGAGTGCATGCTGCAACAACAGAGAGGGTTTGATTTCTATACAGGCCATTATTTTTTAAAAGAGGATAGTCTTTAGGTTTAGAACAGTGWTAAAGTTGTCTATCAACTGTGTAAAAATGTAGCGCAACAGAACCAGCTACAACCGAAGTATCCGATCATCAATGAATTAGAGAAAAAKCCCTTTGTTGTTTAACACAGCAGCTGCATATAAATCAGGTAGGCCTATATGCACTGGTAACTTTTTTTTTTTCATTTGAGGAAACTATCATTTTCTAATTTATTCAATTTTATTGCATGATATTGTTGTTAGAAAATATATTTGTGTTGACTAGGCTAAATGAACAAACTTAGCATGCATTATCTCGCATAATCCTCAAAAAAGACTGGCCAAACTCGTGTTTCTAAAAGTAAACTCAAAAAGCACCGTAGAATGACTGTATAGCCTAATAAGGCCTTTTAAACAAAACACACACAAAGCCCTTCACTGCCACCGGATATTTAAGGGTACATGGTGACTTGACGTAATTGTGTCCGGGCTCCGTTGAAGGAAGACCAGTCAGCCCGCGTTGTGAGCGGTACAAATTGGCAGAAAAATCTATGGATAGAAGGCTATAATTTTGTCTGTCAAACAGTTAGGCCTACTACCTCGTATTGCTTGAATAGGAAGAAATAGACTCACAACACAAAACCCTCTTCTTGTTAGTAGCCTAAAGTCAAATTAAAATGAAGACTGTTTAAATGAATTGGCCTACTTTCAGCACCAATGCGCTGTCCATCTCCATGGCTGCCGCTTCATATCAAATCAAATCAAACTTTATTTGCCACATGCGTCGAATACAATAAGTGTAGACTTTACCGTGAAATGCTGAATACAATAAGTGTAGACTTTACCGTGAAATGCTTACTTACAAGCCCTTAAAACCTCTTGAACTGCACTGTTGGTTAAGAAAATCTTTACCAAGTAGACTAAAATAAAAAGTAATAATAAAAAGTAACACAATAAAAATAACAAGGCTATATACAGGGGACACCGGTACCGAGTCAGTGTGCGGGGGGTACAGGTTAGTTGAGGTAATATGTAGATGGGGGCAAAGTGACTATGCATAGGTAACAAACAAACAGCGAGTAGCAGCAGTGTACAAGATGGGGGGGGGGGGTCAATGTAAATTGTCTGGTTGTGATTTTTATGAATTGTTCAGCAGTCTAATGGCTTGGGGGTAGAAGCTGTTGAGGAGACTTTTGATCCTAGACTTGGAGCTCCGGAACCGCTTGCCGTGCGGTAGCAGAGAAAACAGTCTATAACTTGGGTGACTGGAGTCTCTGACAAGTAATGTAAACTATGTAAATTACTCAAATATGGCTTATTGTGAGGTCAATAACTCGGACAAATAGCTCATTATGGGCAACGAAAAATATTGTTCTTATTCAAATCAATTATAGCAGTAGCAAGCTTAAATCCGTTCCTCCTTCTCATCTTCGCTCTCTCCCTCTCAAACTGAACAGGACATCAGTAGGCTTAGTATGGTGCACAAATGTGACAAATACATTTTTCCCCCGGAAGAAGCCTTTGACTAGCCTCCTGAAGTGCTACCATACACAACACAGCCATTGGTTACACAACACAGCCATTGGTTACACAACACAGCCATTGTTTAGGCAGCACAGCCATTGGTTACACAACACAGCCATTGGTTACACAACACAGCCATTGGTTAAGCAGCACAAAATGGTTTTCATCAGCAAAAGCAGGGCAGACCAGGGCTCATGATTTGGGATGTGTAAGTGTGTAATGCAGTGTAGCCCTAGTTTTATATACACCAATCCCAGTAGCGCAAAAAACCTGGGAAGGAAGTACATTTTCTTAGAAAATATAATTTTGCCCTGTGCTTCTCCAAGCATGCTCTTGGTATAGCCGATCAATTGAGACCACACTAGGACCACTTGATCTAACCCGCCCAGCAGGGATGAGGGGCAGCATCAGATACACATACTATAACAAGCAACTCATTCTCACTGAGCAATATGACATTTAATCGATTAAATGTAATACCTCCTGGACATAATACGATACTATACTAAAACTATACTAAATATAAACTATATAAATACTAAAATAATACTAAATACTAAATCTACTTAATACTAAATACTAAAACTGAATACTAAATACTAATACTAAATACAACTAATTAATGACTAATACTAAACTAAATACTAAACTAACTAATACTAAATAATAAATACTAAATACTGAAACCAATACTAAACTGAATACTAAATTATTAATACTAAATACTAATCTATACCCTCCCCTGCTGAAATTTGAAAACACGTAAGTTATCTCCATTTCTGGTAAACAATTGTGTAAATTTCCAACGGCTCCCTTCTCAACCAAACAACACACAGTCATCATTGAAAAACTCTAACTGAAACGAATACTTTTGTTGTCGGCGCATGTGATAAATAAAGTTTGATTTGAACTGAAATGTACTCTAATTGTAAAAACATGGCATTAGATTGATAGAGAATGGAAACAATCCTTGTTTTATTAGTTTAGTGGTTCATTATTGTGACTAATCCTATGTCTACTGATTGTGCTTAATGTCCACGATCTCTCCCTCTGTCATAAATAATGAAGGAAAAGTCAATAGGAGTCATTCGGATTTATAGTGGAGAGAGCAAAGTAAAGTATATTCAATTCAATGCATCATGTTATTAATTATGAGTGAACAGTACGATCATCAATATTCAATTCAATGCATCATCCAGGCCCCCCCTATATGTTTCTTTGTTATGATATTAATTAGGCAATTCAAAGTGAATACCTATGGTACATAACACATACCAACCATAAATATTTTAAATTCGAGAGAAAATATGAATTATATTTATTTCATCGTAGTCAAAGTGCATGCAGTGATGTGCCGTGGGTCTCATCTGTATGGATGTTCATACACACACACACACACACACACACACAATGTCCTTTCTTCCATAAAAAAGTTTCCTCTTTCTAGTATTTTATCATTGCAAAGTCTCTTTTTGTTTTCACCTCAACCTTTGTCTTTCTCCTCTCTTCCCCCCCCCCCCCCCCCATCCTCCACCCCTGCTGTACTAAGGAACAACCACAATGTCAGGGACAGAATGTGTGCATCCCAAATGGGATCCTATTCCCTATGTAGTGCACTACTTTTGACCAGAATAAGGCACTATGTAGGGAATAGGGTATTTCAGACTGCAGACAATGTCATCGTGAGTTGACATAACTAGCCAGGGACGGACTTATCCATCTCATATCTATCTTTCTATCTTACAGTATTAGCAGCAGTGAATGTAAAGTATAATGAATTAATTTAGTTGGGATAAGAACTGAGCTCCTTTTAATGAATAAATGTACTGCGCACACCACCCCCCCCCCCCCACCCCACCCCCTGTAGGCTTCTTTGTGTACATTAGACTTCTTCACCGAGACAATAGAGACATATGAGTCATCTTTCCTGCTGTTCAGAGGAGTTTTAAACCCCCACAGAACATACTTTGCGCTCCCAATGCCCCCCCCCCCCTATTTCCTATGGGCCTGGTCTAAAAATAGCGTA
>NW_019942776.1:200022-203370 GCF_002910315.2 Salvelinus sp. IW2-2015 | reverse complement strand
AGTAGGAGGACAGGCGGTTGAGAGGAGGAGGTCAGGGAGGAAGGAGGGATTTACAGGGAGGAGGACAGGAGGGTGTGGAGGGAGGAGGACAGAGGGACAGGAGGGGATGTACAGGGAGGAGACAGGGGTGTGAGAGGAGGACGACAGGACAGGATGGGACGAGGACAGGATGTGCTTCTACACCTGCATTCTTGCTGTTTGGGGTTTAGGTGGTTTCTGTACAGCACTTCGAGATATTAGCTGATGTACGAAGGGCTATATAAATAAACTTGATTTGATTTGATGTACAGGGAGGAGGAACAGGAGGGTTGTGAGAGGAGGAGGACAGGAGGGATGTATAGGGGAGGACAGTACAGGGGGGTGTATAGGACGAGGACAGGAGGGTGTATAGGGAGGAGGACAGTACAGGGGTGTATAGGGACGAGGACAGGAGGTGTTAGGGAGGAGACAGTACAGGGGGTGTATGAGGACGAGGAGCGGAGGGTGATATAGGGAGGAGGACCTACAGGCGGGTGTATAGGGGACGAGGACGGGAGGGTGGATTATGGACGGTAAGGAGAAGCAGTGTTATATGACACTGGGATGGAGTAGAGCTTGCATGGGTTTAGTTTGCCTGTGTGTGTGTGTGTGTGTGTGTGTGTGTGTGTGTGTGTGTGTGTGTGTGTGTGTGTGTGTGTGTGTGTGTGTGTGTGTCACGTGTGTGGAAGGATATGAAGGCATGCCTGCCTGGATGTAGTGTGTTGAGGACCCCACTGTCTCTGTGAAAACAGCAGATGTTAGGAGCAGTGACTCAGGAGCAGGGCTTTGGAGAAGGGGTATGAGTGAATGAATGGAGGATGAGGGATGGAGGGATGATTAGGAAAAAAGGCAGAATGATAAAATACTAGAAAGAGGTATTTAGAGAAGAGGTATTGCTCTAGATGTAAAGACATGAATGGATCAGAAAATATAAATAAAWAAATGTAACCTTTGTTTAACTAGGCAAGTCAGTTAAGAACAAATTATTATTTACAAAGACGGCCTACATAGAGGCTAAGCAACCTCTCCTCTCTTCTTCCCCAGTGTCTGTTCTTCCAGGTATGGTTGATAGAGGGAGAAGGACTATCTCTGTTGTGCTTTCTGCAGCCTTAGCACAAACATCTGATTCAAGCTTTCTGTGAACAAATGGCCATCTTGCCAACACARTGACAGTGAGAGTGGGCCCACAGCCACGGCACCGCCCCCTGGCCATGAAGTCAAAGGGATGGGCCATCAAACATAGAAACAGAAATCCCCCCTATTGTGGAGTAATAACTACAATACCCAGCAAGGAGCACTATAATTGTATTAATGGTCCTGAATTAATGCATATTTACACCCCGACAAATCATATATTCACTTCCAAACATAACTGAAAGACTCAAAATGATACTGCAAGGGACAGGTGTTGAAMATCTGAATATATAGACACTGTGGTGCAACGAGACAGATTCCTGTTTGTTTATTCAATGCGTCTATCTGTACCTATCCAAATAATCCAGAAATTAACCAAATGCTATGAAGCATGGGTGTTGTTTGTGAGTATAACACTATGAAACCAAGAGACCCCAGGACAGCAGTAACAGGCCTGAGGGTTGTACGTCATACCAGTCCGCGTAGCTGAAAGACCGTGACAGCAAAAGCAAGCCAACACGACTGTACGCGTTGCTATGGTGATTACAGTAAACAAACAGTGCAAATCAACATCCGGAAGAAAACAACRCTACGGCTGACCGCAAAAGTTGAAATATTTTAACACTGGTCGGCAAGCGCCGTCTACCGTGGCGGTTTACGGCATTCACAGCCAGACTCAACGGCATTTACCATCGTGCTCTCGTTGAAAACAATGACATCCGGTTTGCCGTCTACCTTCTACCTCGTACCATCTAAACGCAACATAAGAAAGTAAAACTTCGATAATGTATTTTTGGGTTGTTGAGTCAGTTGGACCATGCCCCCAAGGATGTGACATCAACTATGAAGGATAATTAAACAGTAAGGCCCGAGGGGGTGTGGTATATGGCCAATATACCACGGCTAAGGGCTGTTTTATGCATGATGCAACGCTGAGTGCCTGGATACAGCTCTTAGCCAAGGTGCCTTATTGCTACTATAAAACTGGTTACCAACGTATTAGAGCATTAAAAATAAATGTTTTGTCATAACTTGGTATACGGTCTGATATATCATGGCTGTCAGCCAATCAGCCTTCAGGTCTCAAACCACCCAGTTTTTAACACACAATAAAACTCTAAAGGCTTATTTCCATTATAGTCCTGCTGCTGTCCGTCCGCCTGTCTGTCCTCACAGAGAGGAGAGACTCGGAGTGACTTACCGCAACTCTTTATGTCTTTATGAGCTGTCAATCTCAACACACACACACACAGGATATATGCACGCTCCCACAAACACACACACCTCCGTTTCAGGTTCAAGAGCCAGAGAGGCCACTGTCACGTCACTGTGTCTCTCTCTCCATAGACTAAGAACACAGCTGATGGCCTCTGGCCTCTCACACTGTATATGACTTTAGTACACTGTGTGTGTACATTGCACACGAGTGAGGGAAAGGGAAACTTGCTGACTAGCTCAAACCCAAATGCAGCTGATGGAAGTAATGGTCCGCCTTACAGTGAGTGATGAGGGGCTGCAGCTGTGGAGAGGAGAGGACCCGGGGAGAGGAGAGAGGAGTTGAGAGGTGGAAAGATCTACCTATCAGTGAGTGATGAGGGGCTGCAGGACTCAGGAGGAACCAGAGCTGTGGAGTGTATCTCTTTCCAGCAGCATCCCACTACAACCTCACAGATGGCCTCTGCTACTAAAGTGTGTGTGTGGGGGGGGGGGGCATATTTGATTGGTTGTGACATGTAACGTTATGCCCATTAGTTGAATTACATCATCCCACTACTAAAAGCTCCTTCACACAGGGCTGGGAACCAAACTGCTGATGTGGAGATCTGGGACGGATTCATTGTGCGTTTTATACTGAAGCAAAATCGAATTTGATCTTGCATTAGGTTTTGATTGAAGAACAATCACTATAATTGGGCGGGCAGGGTAGCCTAGTGGGTCAGTAACTGAAAAGTTGCTAGATTGAATCCCGAGCTGGCAAGGTACAAATCTGTCATTCTGCCCCGAACAAGGCAGTTACCCACTGTTCCTAGGCCATCATTGTAAATAAGAATTTGTTTTTACTGACTTGCCTAGTAAAATAAAATAAAAATACATTGTGGATGTCTAACCATTAGTTTTATGGCACTAAAACCTCAGTCAGAGGGTATACAGCCAAGAAAGAGCAATGACTTAGCCAGCTAACTTGCCTTTAGAATA
>NW_019942776.1:192411-199997 GCF_002910315.2 Salvelinus sp. IW2-2015 | reverse complement strand
GGGTGCGCCGCTAATAGCGTTTCAATCTCGTGCATCACTCGCTCTGAGACCTCTGAAGTAGTTTGTTCCCCTTGCTCTGCAAGGGCGCCGCTGGCTTTTGTGGAACGTACGGTAACGTGCTTCGTGGGAGGCAGTTGTTGATGTGTGCAGAGGGTCCCTGGTTCGAGCCCAGTAGGGGCGAGAGAGGGACGGAAGCAAAACTATTTACACTGGTATTGAACTCACAGTCACCCTGCCTCACTGACATCTGGCCACAGTACTGCCGAGACATTGGAACCACAGTCACTCTGCCTCACTGAGACATTTGGACACAGTCACTCTGCCTCACTGAGACATTGGAACCACAGTCACTCTGCCTCACTGAGACATTGGAAACCACAGTCACTCTGCCTCACTGAGACATTGAACCACAGTCCACTCTGCCTCACTGAGACATTGGAAACACAGTCACTCGCCTCACTGAACATTGGAACCACAGTCACTCTGCCTCACTGAGACATTGGAACCACAGTCACTCTGCCTCACTGAGACATTGGAACCACAGTCAGGTTCAGGTTCATGGCTATGCTTGTTCAGAGCCAGGCCGAGAGGATGAAGGCTGGTTGGTCTGAGTAACCAGCTAGTGTTCAGTTGTAGTATCCATCTCTGAATTTGCTTTGATTTATTTGATCATTAAAAGTACATGGAAGTGTGCTCCGGCAGAGACAATGGTGACATAACAATATGAAGGATAATTAAACAGTAAGCCGAGGGTGTGTATATGGCCAATATACCACGGCTAAGGGCTGTTTTATGCATGATGCAACGCTGAGTGCCTGTGATACAGCTCTTAGCCAAGTGCCTTATTGCTACTATAAAACTGGTTACCAACGTAATTAGAGCATTAAAATAAATGTTTTGTCATAACCTTGGTATACGGTCTGATATATCATGGCTCAGCCAATCAGCCTTCAGGTCTCAAACCACCCAGTTTTAACACACAATAAAACTCTAAAGGCTTATTTCCATTATAGTCCTGCTGCTGTCCGTCCGCCTGTCTGTCCCACAGAGAGAGAGACTCGAGTGACTTACCGCAAACTCTTTATGTCTTTATGAGCTGTCAATCTCACACACACACACACACAGGATATATGCACGCTCCCACAACAAACAACACACCCTCCGTTTCAGGTTAAAGAGCCAGAGAGGCCACTGTCACGTCACGTGTCTCTCCTTCATAGACTAAAGAACAGCCTTGGCCTCTGGCCTCACACACTGTATATGACTTATTACACTGGTGTGTGTGTGTGTACATTGCACACGAGTGAGGGAAAGGGAAACTTGCTGACTAGCTCAAACCCAAATGCAGCTGATGGAAGTAATGGTCCGCCTTACAGTGAGTGATGAGGGGCTGCAGCTGGGAGAGAGAGAGACCCGGGAGAGAGAGAGAGGAGTTGAGAGGTGGAAAGATCTACCTATCAGATGGTGATGAGAGGGCTGCAGGACTCAGGAGGAACCAGAGCTGTGGAAGTGTATTCTCTTTCCAGCAGCATCCCACTACAACACCTCACAGATGGCCTCTGCTACTAAAGTGTGTGTGTGTGGGGGGGGGGGGGCATATTGATTGGTTGTGACATTTAACGTTATCCCATTAGTTGTATTATACTCATCCCACTATAAAAGCTCCTTCAACAGGGCTGGAGAACCAAACTGCTGATGTGGAGATCTGGACGGATCATTTGTGCGTTTTATACTGAAGCAAAATCGAATTTGATCTTGCATTAGGTTTATTGATGAAGAACAATCACTATAATTGGGGCGGCAGGGTAGCTAGTGGGTCAGTAACTGAAAAGTTGCTAGATTGAATCCCCGAGCTGGCAAGGTACAAATCTGTCATTCTGCCCCTGAACAAGGCAGTTTACCCACTGTTCCTAGGCCATCATTGTAAATAAGAATTTGTTCTTTACTGAACTTGCCTAGTTAAATAAAATAAAAATACATGTGTGTGTCTAACCCATTAGTTTTTATGGCACTAAAACCTCAGTCAGAGGGTATACAGCCAAGAAAGAGCAATGACTTAGCCAGCTATAATTGCCTTTAAATAGGCATGGTCCCAAACCTTCGACTCAACGACCCAAAATCAAACATTATCGAAGTTTTACTTCTTATGTTGCGTTACGATGGTACGCAGGTGATCAGAAGGTAGCGGCAAAATGCGACGACATGTCATTCACTGTTCTTCCAACACGTGAGCACAGATGCGATAAATGCCGTTGGAGTCTGGCTTGTGAATCCGATCCACAACCGCACGGTAGACGGCGCGTTGACCCCACGCTGACCAGTGTCTAAAATATTTCACATCATTTACTGGGTCAGCACGTAGTGTTTGTTTTCTTCCACCGAATGTTAGGATTGCACAGTCTGTATTACGTACCACCTATAGACAACCAGTCACACGTCGTCGTCTGCGCTTGCTTTGCGTTGTCATGTCGGTCTTTCAGCTACGCCGACTCACTGGTAATACGTACAACCCTCAGGCCTGTACTTGCTGCTTCTTCCTGGACATAGCTCTTCCTCTCGGTTTCCGCTAACTAGCTAGCCATTTCACACAGGTTACACTAGCATGGGCCACATGCACTGAATGTGTCACTACCAATGCTGACAGTTCAGTAAATCACTCTGGATATGAACTTATCATTACTTAGGCGCAACATGGAGCTAGCTCATATAAACATGTACATAGGTTCATATACAGTACAGTGAGTCAGTGCATATATGTATTGTAAGTCACTTTGGATAGGAGCCTCTGGTAAATGACCATATTACTAGCTAGGGCTATGTAGCTAGCTCACATAAACATGTACATGGCATGTGGTGCAAAGGAGGTTGGTGGCACCCTATTTGGGGAGGACGGGCTCGTGGTAACGGCTGGAGCGGAATAGGTGGAATGGTATCAAATACATCAAACACACGGTTTCCATGGTTTCCATGTGTTTGATGCCGTTCCATTTGTTTCCGTTCCAGCCGTTATTATGAGCCGTCCTCCCCACTGATGTAGTGTCATATTGAATCTGTAAATGTTACCAGTTCTGTCTGTTTTGAATAAAATCATCTGCTAAATGACCATATTATTACTTAGGGGCTTGAAGTAATAGGAAAAGGTCTGTCATATCGTGTCTTCACTTACGTTGGAGTCCAGCAGGTCGATGCTGTCCAGGCTCTTGCTCCTGTGGATGCGTCCTTTGATCCTGCGTAGCGAAGGCTTGGCCTGATGTATGCTGCTCACAGACGATGATGCAGAGATCGAGCCGCTCCCGTGTCCTAGTCCGAGACCCTGTCCCTGACCCTGACCTAGGCCTTGACCCCGGCTGGCTCTGCCGTGTGGGAGATTGCCGGGGTGGAGGAGGCTGGGGTGAATCCTGAGGGTCAGACAAAAACATCCAATCAGGATCATCATACTGAACACACTCCGAGAATAGAAGAGACTAGAATATAAATTGTTACTGAAGGTCAAATCGGTTGCAGCAAAACTACAAACAATTAACAGTGGACAAGTGCCTGGCCTCTAGTGTTAGCAGTACTGTGTCTTAGTGAATGAACCATAGTGTTAACAGGACTGTGTCTTAGTGAATGAACCATAGTGTTAACAGGACTCTGTCTTAGTGTATGAACCATAGTGTTAACAGGACTGTGTCTTAGTGTATGAACCATAGTGTTAACAGGACTCTGTCTTAGTGTATGAACCATAGTGTTAACAGGACTGTGTGGTCTTAGTGATGAACCCAGTAGTGTTAACAGTGACTGTTCTTAGAAACCATAGTTAAATGTGTCTAGTTATGAATAGTGTTACGAGGACTCTGTTCTTAGGGTATGAACGATAGTGTTCAACAGAGGACTGGGTGTCTTAGTGTAATGAACCAAGTGTGTAACAGGACTGTGCTTAGTTGAATGAAATAGTGTTAACAGGACTGTGTCTTAGTGTAATGAACCAATCAGTGTTAACAGGAACTGTGTCTTAGTGAATAAATACCATAGTGTTAACAGTACTGTGTCTTAGTGAAATGAACCATAGTGTTAACAGGACTGTGTCTAGTGATGAACCATAAGTGTTTACATGATGCTGTTTTAGTGTATGAACCATAGTGTTAACAGGACTGTGCTTAGTGAATGACATATAGTGTTAACAGGACTGTGTTTAGTGTATGAACATAGTGTTAACCAGGACTGTGTCTTAGTGAATGAACCATTAGTGTAACAGAACTGTGTCTTAGTGTATGAACCATAGTGTTAACAGGAACTTGTCTTAGTGTATGAACCATAGTGTTAAAGACTGTGTTTTAGTGTATGAACCATAGTGTTAACAGTCGTACTTAGTGTATGAACCATATGTTAAGAAGCTTTGTTAGTGTAATGAACCATAGTGTTAACAGGACTGTGTTTTAGTGTATGAACCATGTGTTAACAGGACTTGTCTTTAGTTGGTCATTGAATAAACCATGTGTTTAACAGGACTGTGTCTTAGTGATGAACAGACCATGTGTTAACAGGACTGTGGTCTTAGTGAATGAACCAAGTGTTAACAGACTCTGTTTTAGTGTATGAACCATAGTGTTAACAGGAGCTGTCTTAGTGTAATGCAATAGTAGTTAAGCAGGACTCTGTCTTAGTGTATGAACCGATAGGTGTTAACAGGACTGTGCTTAGTGATGAAACATAGTGTTAACAGGATCTGTCTTATTGTGAATGTGAACCTAGAGTGTTGACAGTATCTGTGTTTAAGTGAATGAACCATAGTGTTAACCAGCTTAAGTTCGTGTTAGTGAATGAACCATAGGTTAACAGACTCTGTCTTAGTGAAATGAACCACAGTGTTAACAGACTCGTTCTTAGGTGTATGAACCATAGTGTTAACAGGACTGTGTCTTAGTGATGAACCATAGTGTTAAAGGACTGTGTCTTAGTGTATGAACCATAGTGTTAACGAGGACTGGTGTCTTAGTGTATCGAACCATAGTGTTAACTAGACATGTGTTTCTTAGTGAATGAACCATAGTGTTAACAGGACTGTGTCTTAGTGAATGAACCATAGTGTTAACAGGACTGTGTCTTAGTGTATTGAACCAAGTGTTACAGGACGTGTTTAAGTGTAGAACCATAGTGTTACAGGACTGTGTCTTAGTGTTATGAACCATAGTGTAAGCAGGACTGTGTCTTAGTGATGAACCATAGTGTAACAGGACTTGTCTTAGGTGCAATGAACCACAGTGTTAACAGGACTGTGTCTTAGTGTATGAACCATGAGTGTTAACAGGACTGGTGTCTTAGTGATGAACATAGTGTTAAGCCAGGAACTGTGTCTTAGTGTATGAACCATAGTGTTAACAGGACTGTGTCTTAGTGAATGAACCATAGTGTTAACAGGACTGTGTCTTAGTGAAGGAACCATAGTGTTAACAGGACTGGGTGTTTAGTGAATGAACCATAGTGTTAACAGGCTCTGTTTTAGTGTATGAACCATATGTTAACAGACTGTTCTTAGTGAATGAACCATAGTGTTAAAGGACTGTGTCATGTGTATGAACCATAGTGTTAACAGGACTGTGTCTTAGTGAATTGAACCATAGTGTTAAAAGGACTCTGTTTTAGTGATGACCATGTTAACAGGACTCGTCTTAGTGTATGAAACCATAGTGTTAACAGGACTGTGTTTTGGTGTATGAACCATAGTGTTAACAGGCATCTGTCTTAGTGTATAACCATGTGTTAACAGACTGTGTCTTATGTGAATGAACCAGAGTGTTACAGGACTCTGTGTTAGTGTAGAACCATAAGTGTTAACAGGACTGTGTTTCTAGTGATGGAACCATAGTGTTAACAGGAGCTGTGTCTTAGTGTTATGAACCAAGTGTTAAAGGACTGTGTCTTTAGTGAATGAACCATACGTGTACAGGACTCTGTTTTAGTGTATGAACCATAGTGTTAACAGGACTCGTGTCTTAGTGTATGAACCATAGTGTTAAAGGACTGTGTTTTCGTGTATGAACATAGTGTAAACAGACTCTGTCTTAGTGTATGAACCATAGTGTTAACAGACTGTGTTTAGTGATGAACCACAGTGTTAACAGGACTGTGTCTTTAGTGAATGAACCACAGTGTAACAGGACTCTGTTTTAGTGTATGAACATGTGGTTAACAGGACTCTGTCTTAGTGTATGAACCATAGTGTTAACAGGACTGTGTCTTGTGATGAACACAGTGTTAACAGGACTGTGTCTTAGTGAATGAACCATAGTGTTAACAGTACTCTGTCTTAGTGAATGAACCATAGTGTTAACAGGATCTGTCGTAGTGTTGAACCATAGTGTTAACAGGACTCTGTCTTAGTGATTTAACCATAGTGTTAACAGGACTGTGTCTTAGTGTATGAACCATAGTGTTAACAGGCTTGTGTCTTAGTGTATGAACCATAGTGTTAACAGACTGTGTCTTAGTGAATGAACCATAGTGTAAACAGGACTGTGTCTTAGTGAATGACCATAGTGTTAACAGACTGTGTTTATAGTGTATGAACCATAGTGTTAACAGGACTCTGTCTTAGTGATTGAACATAGTGTTAACAGACTGTGTCTTAGTGTATGAACATAGTGTTAACAGGACTGTGTCTTAGTGTATGAACATAGTGTTAACAGGACTGTGTTTTAGTGTATGGAACCATATGTTAACAGGACTCTGTCTTAGTGATTGAACCATAGTGTTAACAGGACTTGTCTTTAGTGTATGAACCATAGTGTTAACAGGACTGTGTCTTAGTGTATGAACCCATAGTGTTAACAGGATCGTGTCTTTAGTGAATGAACCATAGTGTTAACAGTACTGTGTTTTAGTGTATGAACCATAGTGTTAACAGGACTGTGTCTTAGTGAATGAACCATAGTGTTAACAGTACTGTGTCTTAGTGTATGAACCATAGTGTTCAGGACTCTGTCTTAGTGTATGAACAGTGTTAGAGTATCTGTTTTTAGTGAATGAACCATAGTGTTAACAGGACTCTGTTTTAGGTTATGAACCATAGTGTTAACAGGATCTGTTTTAGTGTATGAACCATAGTGTTAACAGTACTGTGTTTTAGTGTATGAACCATAGTGTTAACAGTACTGTGTTTAGTGTATGAACCATAGTGTTAACAGGACTGTGTTTTTAGGTGTATGAACCACAGTGTTAACAGTACTCTGTTTTAGTGTATGAACCACAGTGTTAACAGGACTCTGTCTTAGTGTATGAACCATAGTGTAACAGGACTCTGTCTTAGTGTATGAACCATAGTGTTAACAGGACTCTGTCTTAGTGTATGACCACAGTGTTAACAGGACTTGTCTTAGTGTATGAACCATAGGTGTTAACAGACTCTGTTTTAGTGTATGACCATAGTGTTAACAGGACTCTGTCTTAGTGAATTGAACCATATGTGTTTAACAGGACTGTGTCTTAGTGAATGAACCATAGTGTTAACAGGACTCTGTCTTAGTGATTGAACCATAGTGTTAACAGGACTCTGTTTAGTGTATGACCACAGTGTTAACAGGACTGTGTTTAGTGTAGCTGACCCG
>NW_019942776.1:184974-189960 GCF_002910315.2 Salvelinus sp. IW2-2015 | reverse complement strand
CTGTGTTTAGTGTATGAACCATAGTGTTAACATGATCCCTAGTACTGTGTTTTAGTGTATGAACCATAGTGTTAAACAGGACTGCTGTCTTGTGTATGAACATAGTGTTTAACAGGACTGTGTCTTAGTGAAGTAACCATAGTGTTAACAGGACTCGTGTCTTAGTGAATGAACCACAGTGTTAAACAGTACTGTGTCTTAGTGTATGAACCATAGTGTTAACAGAGCTCGTTCTTAGTGTATGAACCATAGTGTTAACAGGACTGTGTCTTAGTGATGAACCATAGTGTTAACAGTACTGTGTCTTAGTGTATGAACCATAGTGTTAACAGGACTGTGTTTAGTGAATGAACCATAGTGTTAAACAGACTGTGTCTTAGTGTATTGAACCATAGTGTTATGAACCCATGAAGAAGAAGCCCTGATGGACTAATCTGATGGATATCCTGGTTTCCAGATTAAGTCTAGTCCTGGCCTGAAACACACTGTTAATGGAGATGCACAAACCAGTCCTAAACTTTTAAGGACTCAGTAGGCTCTATTATCAGAGCCAGCCCACAATGCACCACAGGCGTGACTGAGTGAGAAAGAAAAGTAACACAAACAGACAATAATAAGCCGACAGACTGACTGTGAATAGAGAAGACCAGGATGGTCATTCTTCATATTTGTTTCTATAAAGGCCACAGTTCCCTGTTGAATTACCTGGTATTTAAAGCAGCGGTGTATAGTAGGATTTATTTGGATTGAATGCCACCCAGTCTCTGTAGGAGATGCACTTCTGGCTGTTTAAACCTGGAGCTGGTGGGTGTGTGTGTGTGTGTGTGTGCGTGTGCGTGTGCGTGTGCGCGTGCGCGTGCGCGTGCGCGTGCACATGCACGTGTGGGCCTGAGACAGGCCCTGTAGTAAGGAGAGACAGTTATAACTTGGTAACTGTATAGCTACACCAGGTAATACTTTGAGTGAGCAAACTACTAGAGATATTTTTTTTTATGAAAGGAGCAGACACAAGGAGAGTTAACTGTTGGCGGCCAGAGACCAGGCAACCACAGTTTGGTCAAAGCTTAACTTTATACCACCCAGGCCCTGTGGCAGAGACAAAGTTTTTTAAATGTTTTTTATTTCACTAGGCAAGTCGGTTAAGAACAAATTCTTATTTCTTAYAATGACGGCCTACCCCGGCCAAACCCTAACCCAGACGACGCTGGGYCAATTGTGCACCGCCCTATGGGACTCCCAATCATGGCCGGTTGTGATACAGCCTGGAATCGAACCAGGGTCTGTAGTGACGCCTCTAGCACTGAGATGCAGTGCCTTAGACTGCTGCGCCACTTGGGAGCAGCTTCACTCAGTAAGGTATGGTTAGGAGCAGACACAAGGAGAGTTAACTGTTGGCGGCCAGAGACCAGGCAACCACAGTTTGGTCAAAGCTTAACTTTATACCACCCAGGCCCTGTGGCAGAGACAAAGTTTTTTAAATGTTTTTTATTTCACTAGGCAAGTCGGTTAAGAACAAATTCTTATTTCTTATAATGACGGCCTACCCCGGCCAAACCTAACCCAGACGACGCTGGGCAATTGTGCACCGCCCTATGGGACTCCCAATCATGGCCGGTTGTGATACAGCCTGGAATCGAACCAGGGTCTGTAGTGACGCCTCTAGCACTGAGATGCAGTGCCTTAGACGCTGCGCCACTTGGGAGCACTTCACTCAGTAAGGTATGGTTACACCAGGAACTACTTCCAGGTATCAAACCAGAAGTCTGTGTGTTTCTCTTCTTTCCAAGTAGTGCAGGGAAGTCCCTCCCATAGGATAGTAGGACAGGAAGGAGGAGAGAGAGAACATGCTAGAGCAGAATTATACACTGCTCAAAAAAATAAAGGGAACACTTAACAACAACAATGTAACTCCAAGTCAATCACACTTCTGTGAAATCAAACTGTCCACTTAGGAAGCAACACTGATTGACAATAAATTTCACATGCTGTTGTGCAAATGGAATAGACAAAAGGTGGAAATTATAGGCAATTAGCAAGACCACCCAATAAAGGAGTGGTTCTGCAGGTGGTGACCACAGACCACTTCTCAGTTCCTATGCTTCCTGGCTGATGTTTTGGTCACTTTTGAATGCTGGCGGTGCTTTCACTCTAGTGGTAGCATGAGACGGAGCCTACAACCACACAAGTGGCTCAGGTAGTGCAGCTCATCCAGGATGGCACATCAATGCGAGCTGTGGCAAGAAGGTTTGCTGTGTCTGTCAGCGTAGTGTCCAGAGCATGGAGGCGCTACCAGGAGACAGGCCAGTACATCAGGAGTGTGGAGGAGGCCGTAGGAGGGCAACAACCCAGCAGCAGGACCGCTACCTCCGCCTTTGTGCAAGGAGGAGCAGGTGGACACTGCCAGAGCCTTGCAAAATGACCTCCAGCAGGCCACAAATGTGCATGTGTCTGCTCAAACGGTCAGAAACAGACTCCATGAGGGTGGTATGAGGGCCGACGTTCACAGGTGGGGTTGTGCTTACAACCCAACACCGTGCAGGACGTTTGGCATTTGCCAGAGAACACCAAGATTGGCAAATTTGCCACTGGCGCCCTGTGCTCTTCACAGATGAAAGCAGGTTCACACTGAGCACGTGACAGACGTGACAGAGTCTGGAGACGCCGTGGAGAACCTTCTACTGCCTGCAACATCCTCCAGCATGACCGGTTTGGCGGTGGGTCAGTCATGGTGTGGGGTGGCATTTCTTGGGGGCCGCACAGCCTCCATGTGCTCACCAGAGGTAGCCTGACTGTCATTAGGTACCGAGATGAGATCCTCAGACCCTTGTGAGACCATATGCTGGTGCGGTTGGCCCTGGGTTCCTCCTAATGCAAGACAATGCTAGACTCATGTGGTGGAGTGTGTCAGCAGTTCCTGCAAGAGGAAGGCATTGATGCTATGGACTGGCCCGCCCGTTCCCCAGACCTGAATCCAATTGAGCACATCTGGGACATCATGTCTCGCTCCCTCACCAACGCACGTTGCACCACAGACTGTCCAGGAGTTGGCGGATGCTTTAGTCCAGGTCTGGGAGGAGATCCCTCAGGAGACCATCCGCCACCTCATCAGGAGCATGCCCAGGCGTTGTAGGGGTCATACAGGCACGTGGAGGCCACACACACTACTGAGCCTCATTTTGACTTGTTTTAAGGACATTACATCAAAGTTGGATCAGCCTGTAGTGTGGTTTTCCACTTGAATTTTGAGTGTGACTCCAAATCCAGACCTCCATGGGTTGATAAATTAGATTTCCATTGATCATTTTTGTGTGATTTTGTTGTCAGCACATTCAACTATGTAAAGAAAAAAGTATTTAATAAGAATATTTCATTCATTCAGATCTAGGATGTGTTATTTTAGTGTTCCCTTTATTTTTTTGAGCAGTGTAGATAGAGAGGGAGTTTAACCCATGTAGTACTGGTAATCTACAGGAGAGAGAACATGCTAGAGCAGAATTATAGATAGAGAGGGAGTTTAACCCATGTAGTACTGGTGATCTACAGGAGAGAGAATGTGCTAGAGCAGAATTATAGATAGAGAGGGAGTTTAACCATGTAGTACTGGTGATCTACAGGAGAGAGAATGTGCTGGAGCAGAATTATAGATAGAGAGGGAGTTTAACCCATGTAGTACTGGTAACTACAGGAGAGAGAACATGCTAGAGCAGGATTATAGATAGAGAGGGAGTTTAACCCATGTAGTACTGGTGATCTACAGGAGAGAGAATGTGCTAGAGCAGAATTATAGATAGAGAGGGAGTTTAACCCATGTAGTACTGGTGATCTACAGGAGAGAGAATGTGCTAGAGCAGAATTATAGATAGAGAGGGAGTTTAACCCATGTAGTACTGGTGATCTAGAAGCAGCGGCTTAGAATCTCAATTTGTTCCTCATTTCAAATGTTTTTTATTTATTTATTATTATGTTTTTATTCTTCTATATATATATATTATATAATATTTAGGTTTATAAATGTTTTTCCCCAATTCGTGATATCCAATTGGTAGTTACTCGAAGGTCAAGAGCCATGGTCCTGTGAAACACGACCCCGCCAAGCCGCACTGCATCTTGACACACCGCTCACCTAACCTGGAGCCAGCCGCACCAATGTGTCAGAGGGAACACAGTAAAGCTGGCGACCGCAGTCAGCGTGCATGCGCCCAGCCTGCCACAAGGAGTTGCTAGAGCGTGATGGGACAAGGACATCCCAGCCGGCAAAACCCTCCCCTAACCCGGACGATGCTGGCCAATTGTGCACCGTCTCTCGCAGTCGCGGCCGGCTACGACAGAGCCTGGGATCGAACCCGGATCTGTAGTGACGCCTCTAGTACTGCGATGCAGTGCCTTAGACCACTGCGGCACTCGGGAGGGCTTTGACTGTCTTGACAGAACATGCTTAACCAGGATTTACTCTCAAATGATACTTGAAAGAGGAAAGGGAGGGCGAGACAGGAGAGAGGAGAGAGGGAGAGGAAAGGGAGAGAAGGGAGAGGAAAGGGAGAGAGGGAGAGACAGGAGCGAGGAGAGACAGGAGAGAGGGAGAGAGGGAGAGACGGGAGAGACAGGGAGAGAGGGAGAGACGGGGGAGAGACGGGAGAGACAGGGAGAGACAGGAGAGAGGGAGAGACAGGAGGAGGGAGAGACGGGGGAGAGATGGGAGAGACAGGGAGAGACAGGGAGAGACAGGAGACAGGGAGAGACGGGAGAGACGGGGGAGAGACGAGGAGACGGGGGAGAGACGAGAGAGACAGGGAGAGACAGGGAGAGACAGGGAGAGACAGGGAGAGACAGGGAGAGACAGGAGAGACAGGGAGAGACAGGAGACAGGGAGAGACAGGAGACAGGGAGAGACAGGAGACAGGGAGAGACGGGGAAGAGACGAGAGAGAAGACAGGGAGAGACAGGGAGAGACAGGGAGAGGGACAGGAGAGAGGGAGAGACGGAGAG
>NW_019942776.1:175660-181789 GCF_002910315.2 Salvelinus sp. IW2-2015 | reverse complement strand
TAACCAGGAACACTTCCAGGTATCAAACCAGAAGTCTGTGTGTTTTCTCTTCTTCCCAGTAGTGCAGGGAAGTCCTCCATAGGATAGTAGGACAGGAAGGAGGAGAGAGAGACATGCTAGAGCAGAATTATACACTGCTCAAAAAAAATAAGGGAACACTTAAACAACACAATGTAACTCCAAGTCAATCACACTTCTGTGAAATCAAACTGTCCACTTAGGAAGCAACACTGATTGACAATAAATTTCACATGCTGTTGTGCAAATGGAATAGACAAAAGGTGGAAATTAATGGCAATTAGCAAGACACCCCCAATAAAGGAGTGGTTCTGCAGGTGGTGACCACAGACCACTTCTCAGTTCCTATGCTTCCTGGCTGATGTTTTGGTCACTTTTGAATGCTGGCGGTGCTTTCACTCTAGTGGTAGCATGAGACGGAGCCTACAACCACACAAGTGGCTCAGGTAGTGCAGCTCATCCAGGATGGCACATCAATGCGAGCTGTGGCAAGAAGGTTTGCTGTGTCTGTCAAGAGGGAGAGACAGGAGAGAGGGAGAGAGATCCATTTCCATTTTAAGTGGCTGACTATGATACTCCAGAGGGTTTTGTGACTAAATGTTTAAAAAGTGGTGAAAGAAAAAGAGAGGAATAACCTATGAGCGGAAACAGAGCGGTGAAGCTCGCTAAAAGAAAAATGCCTTTTCAGATGGATTTTCTGTGAGAAAATGTGTAACGCATGCATAATAACAGAACAACAGAGTTGAAAGGTCACTCCGGTCAGCGCTCACTCCTTCTACACCCATCACCTGGAGCAATGAAAGATGCCAGGCGAGGACAAATGCGACAGAGCCAAAGTGACTAAGACGAGCAGCTGACAGGAAAGAGAGTCTCTGGATGCATCACAGACCCAAGRTAGTCTTGCACAGTCAGAGGCCATCTCTTACACGTTGATTCTAGAACGGACGTCGGCCAATAGCCTTCAGGCAGGAAGTCAGAGAGAGTAACTTATTGCCTTCTGCTACAGTGGGATGGCTAGATAGTGGCTATGTCACCAATGGTACMCTATTCCCTACATACTGTACTACCTTTGACTAGAGCCTTGTGGGCACTGGTCAAAGTAGTGTACTATATAGGGAATTGCTCTGGTGAGAAGTAGTGCACTATATAGGGAATAGGGTGCCATTTGGAGACAGACGTCCTAGTCTGTTTTTGATCTACATTGTTTAATAGAATACACGTACAGGTGTTATGATGGAGATTATACCGCCACTCTAGGTGGAACACTGATTCATCAAAAGTTGGTTTCTTACACACACACACTCACACACACACACACACGGGCGCGCGCATTTGGCATAGAGTTCCAAGCTGCACCCAGCATGCAGGCTTTTAGAAGGTCAGGAGATCATTTACTTCTGTTCTGCTTACTGTTAGACTTCATCTTTTTGAAGGTAAGGCTCCACAGTCGGGCTCCCGAGTGGCGCAGGGGTCTAAAGGCACTGCATCTCAGTGCTAGAGGCGTCACTACAGACCCTGGTTCGATTCCAAGCTGTATCACAACCGGATGTGATCGGGAGTCCCGTAGGGCGGCGGACAATTGGCCCAGCGTTGTTAGGGTTTGGGGTAGGCCGTCGTTATAAATAAGCAGACCATCAGCAGACCATCAACAGAACCTCTATCAGCAGACCATCAACAGAACCTCTATCAACAGACCATCAACAGAACCTCTATCAGCAGACCATCAACAGAACCTCTATTAGCAGACCATCAACAGAACCTCTATTAGCAGACCATCAACAGAACCTCTATTTGCAGACCATCAACAGAACCTCTATTAGCAGACCATCAACAGAACCTCTATCATCAGACCATCAACAGAACCTCTATAATGCACAGAGGGTGGTAATGTAGTCCATGTACAGAGGGTGGTAATACTGTAGTCAGTACAGGGTGGTATGTAGTCCAGTACAGAGGGTGGTAATGTAGTCCAGTACAGAGGGTGGTAATGTAGTCCATGTACATAGGGTGCAATGTACTGTAGCCCAGTACATAGGGTGGTAATGTAGTTCAGTATATAGGGTGGTAATGTAATGTAGTCCAGTACAGAAGGTGGTAATGTACTGTAGTCCAGTACATAGGGTGGTAATTGTTCAGTATCTAGGGTGGTAATGTAATGTAGTCCAGTACAGAAGGTGGTAATGTAATGTAGTCCAGTACAGAGGGTGGTAATGTAATGTAGTCATGTACAGAGGGTGGTAATGTAGTCCAGTACAGAGGGTGGTAATGTACTGTAGTAGTACAGAGGGTGGTAATGTAGTCCAGTACAGAGGGTGGTAATGTAGTCCCGTACAGAGGGTGGTAATGTAGTCCCATGTACTAGGGTGGCAATGTACTGTAGTCCAGTAACATAGGGTGGTAATGTAGTTCAGTATATAGGGTGGTAATGTATGTAGTCCAGTACAGAAGGTGGTAATGTACTGTAGTCCAGTACATAGGGTGGTAATGTAGTTCAGTATATGGGTGTAATGTAATGTAGTCCAGTACAGAAGGTGGTAATGTAATGTAGTCCAGTACAGAGGGTGGTAATGTACTGTAGTTCAGTACAGAGGGTGGTAATGTACTGTAGTCCAGTACAAGGGTGGTAATGTACTGTAGTCCAGTACAGAGGGTGGTAATGTAATGTAGTCAGTACAGAGGGTGGTAATGTAGTTCAGTCAGAGGGTGGTAATGTAGTTCAGTACAGAGGGTGGTAATGTAGTCCAGTACAGAGGGTGGTAATGTAGTCCAGTACAGAGGGTGGTAATGTAGTCCAGTACAGAGGGTGGTAATGTAGTTCAGTACAGAAGGTGGTATGTAATGTAGTTCAGTACAGAGGGTGGTAATGTACTGTGTCCATGTACAGAGGGTGGTAATTCAATACAACATGGTGATAATGTATTTCAGAGAAGGGGCAGATGCCCGATGTTTTTACAAAGAAAAGGGACAAAGGGGCAAAGACATCATTAAGGATCATTAAGGACATTAGGCTTTTTAAATCAAACCCCAATTCACAATTTTTTCAATGTTTTTCTCTGTGTCTCTCTCTCTTCTCTCTCTCTCTCTCCTCTCTTCGTTGTGTCTGTCTGTCTGTGTGTCCTGCAGAGCCATCCATCACGTTGTATGATTAGCCGGAGCAGTAAGGGGTACTGCTTCATCAGCAAGTCAATATGTTCCGCTCCATCCCATCCAGCTTGGCTAATGCACAACACAACACACACACACAACCACACACACAACACACACACACACACACACACACACACACACACACACACCACACAACAGAAGCAATACAATAAAAATCCTAATTGTGTCCACACACACACATTGTGTTCTGTCCAACCAACAGCACTAGCAGGTGTTATATGGTGTCGGTCCACTGCAGAATGTGTGCAGTGAGACATCACCTCCACCTAGCTAGCCAATCCTATCAATACACTGACTGACCTGGTATTCATGTCAATTTCAACACGTCACACACTCACTCTCACACACACTCACTCTCTCACACACTCACACATACACTCACCCACACTCTCACACACACTCACACACACACTTACACACTCCTACACACTCACTCTCTACCCACACACTCACTCCTCACACACACTCACATCTCACCACATCTCACTCTCTCACACACTACACACACACTTACACACTACACACACACTCACACTCGCACCCACACTCACCACCTCCACACACACTTACACACTCACAACACTCACACTCTCACCCACACACTCACACACTCTCACACACACACTTACACACTCACACACACTCACTCTCAACACACACACACACTCACTCCTCACACTCACACACACCTTACACACTCACACACACGCTCACCCACACTCTCACACACACTACACACACACTTACACACTCACACACTCACACACACTCACTCTCTCACACACACTCACTCTCACACACACTCACTCTCTCAACACACACTTACACACTCACACTTACACACTCACACACACACTCACACTCTCACCCACACTCACACACTCACACACACACACACACACACACCACACACACACACACACACACACACACACACACACTCAGACTCACACACACACACACACACTACACACACAACACACACACCTCACACACTCATACACACTCACTCTCTCACACACACTCACTCTCACACACACTCACTCTCTCACACACTCACACACACCTACACACTCACACAGACACTCACACTCTCACCCACACTCACACACTCTCACACCCACTCTCACACACACTCACACTCTCACCCACACTCACACACTCTCACACACACTCACACACACACTTACACACCCACACACCTACTCTCTCACACACACTCACTCTCACACACACTCACTCTCTCCACACACTCACACACACACTCACACACTCACCACCACTCTCACACCACTCACAATACACTACACACACCACTCTCTCACACACACTCACTCACTCACTCACTCTCTCACACACTCCCACACACACTCACACTCTCACCCACTCACACACAAGTGTGACACACTTTCCCAGAGTGCAGCTCTCCTCGGTTCAGTTTGGCTCACTAAGTGTTAAAATGGTACTGTTCTTCTCATATCACTGTAGACCTTTTACATTTACATTTACATTTAAGTCATTTAGCAGACGAGCGACTTACAAATTGGTGCATTCACCTTATGACATCCAGTGGAACAGCCACTTTACAATAGTGGCATCTAAATCTTTTAAGGGGGGGGGGGGGGGGGGGGGGGGGGGTGAGAAGGATTACTTTATCCTATCCTAGTATCTTAAAGAGGTGGGTTTCAGGTGTCTCCGGAAGGTGGTGATTGACTTTTGTTGAGCCCGAATAACTAATTATACCGTGTTTATACTGTGTCCTTCTGTTGTTGGGTAGACATTTTTAGCAGATCAAAGTAAACGGAAACCTTTAAAACAACAGAAATCCAGCTAAGGGAACATGTGGTGTTAGTTGCAGCAGTTAACCCTTAGGGCTCGACAACAACACAGTGGGGAAAGTTCATTTACGCTGGTTAAATCATGCTCGTGTGTGTGTGTGGTGTGTGTGTGTGTGTGTGTGTGTGTGTTGTGTGTGTGTGTGTGTGTGTGTGTGTGTGTGTGTGTGTGTGTGGTGTGTGTGTGTGTGTGTGTGTGTGTGGCTCCTGTGTGTGTGTGTGTGTGTGTGGGTGCTCCTGTGTTGTGTGTGTGTGTGGTGCTCCTGTGTGTGTGTGCTCCTGTGTGTGTTTGTGTACGTGTGTGTGCTCCTGTGTGTGTGTGTTTGTGTGTGTGTGTGCTCCTTGTGTGTGTTTGTGTGTGTGTGTGTGCTCCTGTGTGTGTGCTCGTGTGTGTGCTCCTGTGTGTGTTTGTGTGTGTGTGTGCTCCTGTGTGTGTGCTCGTGTGTGTGTGTGCTCCTGTGTGTGTTTGCTTGTGTGTGTGTTGTGTGTGTGTTGTGTACGTGTGTGTGCTCCTGTGTGTGTTTGTGTACGTGTGTGTGTATGTGTGTATGTGTGTATGTGAAGAGGGATGTTTTTTAGACTACAGGGAATAGGAAAGCTGTTTGCTAACTGTAACTCTGATTTAGTGTAGTCGCACAGATCAAAACCCTCAAGACATGCTAACCTCTCACCAGTACAATAACAGGGGAGGTTAGCATTTTATATCAAACCCTCAAGACATGCTAACATCTCACCATTACAATAACAGGGGAGGTTAGCATTTTATATCATACCTCAAGACATGCTAACATCTCACCATTACAATAACAGGGGAGTTTAGCATTTTATATCAAACCCTCAAGACATGCTAACATCTCACCATTACAATAACAGGGGAGGTTAGCATTTTATATCAAACCCTCAAGACATGCTAACATCTCACCTTTACAATAACAGGGGAGGTTAGCATTTTATATCAAACCCTCAAGACATACTAACATCTCACCATTACAATAACAGGGGAGGTTAGCATTTTATATCAACCCTCAAGACATGCTAATATATCACCATTACAATAACGGGGGAGGTTAGCATTTTATATCAAACCATCAAAACATGCTAAATATAT
>NW_019942776.1:167555-175635 GCF_002910315.2 Salvelinus sp. IW2-2015 | reverse complement strand
TAGGCCAGACCATCAGCAGACCATAAACAGGACCTCTATCAGCAGACCATAAACAGAACCTCTATCTGCAGACCATCAACAGAACCTCTATCAGCAGACCAACAGCAGAACCTTTATCAGCAGACCATCACAAGAACCTCTATTAGCAGATCATCAGCAGACCAACAGCAGAACCTTTATCAGCAGACCATCAACAGAACCTCTATTAGCAGACACATCAGCAGAACCTTTACCAGCATACCATCAACAGAACCTCTTTATTTATAATGCTCTCTACTCCACTCTCTAAGTACTTCTTCATTCACACACACACAACACACCACACACACAACACACACACACACCCACACACACACACACACACACCACACACACACACACACACACCACAACACAGCGTCTTTATTCATAACATACACACACTCCTATACATCTCATAGCATACACACAGTTTGACGTAGTGTTTAGGTAACTATTGGCGACGCTGGACAGCAGCTTGCATCAGAGAGGCAGCAGAGATGTAGAGACAGAGACTGGGACATCTCAAACTAGACACTGTGTGTAGAAACAACCTCCTTTTTCATGAGAAAGAGGCCTGTCTATCAGTAACACGGATATACACTGCCTTCAGGAAGTATTCACACCCCTTGACTTGTTCCACATTTTGTTGTTACAGCCTGAATTCAAAATGGATTCCAGAGATGGTGTTTTTCTCTCACCCATCTAGACACAATACCCCATCCCATAATGACAAAGTGAAAACATGTTTTTAGAAATGTTAGCAAATTTATTGATAATGAAATATATCATTTACATTGTATTCACACCCCTGCGTTGTGCGCCAGGCTTGTAGAGTCATACCCAAGAAGACTCGAGGCTGTAATCGCTGCCAAAGGTGCTTCAACAAACTACTGAGTAAAGGGTCTGAATACTGTTTTATTATAAAAAATAATTGCATCAATTTATAAAAATTTGTTTTTGCTTTCTCATTATCTGGTATTGTGTGTAGATTGATGAGGGGGAAAAACTATTTAATCCATGTTTAGAATAAGGCTGTAACGTAATAAAATGTGTAAAAAGTCAAGGGGTCTGAATACTTTCTGATTGCTCTGTAAGGAAATAGATCAATGTCCCATGATGACGCATACAGATCCAGTACAGAGTGATAATGTAGTCCAGTACAGAGGGTGGTAATGTACTGTAGTCCAGTACATAGGGCGGTAATGTAATGTAGTCCAGTACAAAGGGTGGTAATGTAGTCCAGTACATAGGGTGGTAATGTAGTTCAGTAAAGAAGGTGGTAATGTATTGTAGTCTAGTAAAGAAGGTGGTATTGCACTGTAGTCCAGTACATAGGGTGGTAATGTAATGTAGTCCAGTACAGAAGGTGGTAATGTAATGTAGTTCAGAACAGAGGGTGGTAATGTACTGTAGTTCAGTACAGAGGTGGTAATGTAGTCCAGTACAGAGGGTGGTAATGTACTGTAGTCCAGTACATAGGGTGGTAATGTACTGTAGTCCAGTACAGAGGGTGGTAATGTAATGTAGTCCAGTACAGAGGGTGGTAATGTAGTTCAGTACAGAGGGTGGTAATGTACTGTAGTCCAGTACAGAGGGTGGTAATGTAGTTCAGTACAGAGGGTGGTAATGTACTGTAGTTCAGTACGAGGGCGGTAATGTAGTTCAGTACAGAGGCTGTCACCATTACAATAACAGGGGAGGTTAGCATTTTATATCAAACCCTCAAAACATGCTAGCCTCTCACCATTACAATAACGGGGGAGGTTAGCATTTTTGGGGGTATTATATTTATGCCTCTGTAACTTTCTCACACATCAATATTCACGATTCATTCAGGATTATCTGTAATCATGGTAGCATCCACATTAATGTAGAAGTGTTTAGAAACATATTTTATTCTTATTTACAATAAAAGTGACTCCAGAATGACACAATACATTATTTACCATTTAATTTCTATTGGGCACTAAATCATCTGAAACACAAGCAGAACAAACAGCAAATGCATCCAAGCTTGATGCAGTTATTGCGATCTATGAATATGGGACCAAATACTAAACGTTTTACTGCTTTAATAACACATATAAGTGAATTTGTCCCAATACTTTCGGTCCCTTGAAATGGGGGGACGATGTACAAAAAGTGCTGTAATTTCTCTAAACGGTGCATCCGATATAGATGACAATACACTCAGATTAAAGCTGACAGTCTGCACAGTCTGCATCGTCTCTAATCCAAAGTGCTGGAGTACAGAGCCAAAACAGCAACAAAAATGTTTCATTGTGCCAATACTTTTGTAGTTCACTGTACACAGCAATGTTCTTCACACGGTCTCTGCTTAAATCTACCTCTGGTGTTGCCTGGTTAAATATACCTATGGTTCTGCCTGGTTAAATCTACCTCTGGGGCTGCCTGGTTAAATCTACCTCTGGTTCTGCCTGGTTAAATCTACATCTGGTTCTGCCTGGTTAAATTTACCTCTGGTTCTGCCTGGTTAAATTTACCTCTGGTTCTGCCTGGTTAAATTTACCTCAGGTTCTGCCTGGTTAAATCTACCTCTGGTGTTGCCTGGTTAAATCTACCTCTAGTTGCCTGGGTGACACATGAGCCAGAGTGTCTATTAGAATGACTGTTAACCCACTGGTAGTCTGGATGCTTCCAACGTTTTGAGCCAGAGTGTCTATTAGAATGACTGTTAACTAATAGACACTCTGGCTCACTGTGTCACCCGGTAAACTAGAGAGTAGATCTAACTACCACGGCACACCAGTATCGCGTAGGTAAATTTAACCAAGCAAGAACCTGAGGTAAATTTAACCAGGCAGAACCAGAGGTAAATTTAACCAGGCAGAACCAGAGGTAAATTTAACCAGGCAGAACCAGAGTAGATTTAAGCCAGGCAGAACCAGCCACAGGTAGATTTAACCAGGCAGCCCCAGAGGTAGATTTAACCAGGCAGAACCATAGGTATATTTAACCAGGCAACACCAGAGGTAGATTTAAGCAGAGACCGTGTGAAGAACATTGCTGTGTACAGTGAACTACAAAAGTATTGGCACAATGAAACATTTTGTTTGCTGTTTTTGGCTCTGTACTCCAGCACTTTGGATTAGAGACGAGCAGACTGTGCAGACTGTCACTTTAATCTGAGTGTATTGTCATCTATATCGGATGCACCGTTAGAGAATATACAGGACTTTTTGTACATCGTCCCCCCATTTCAAGGACCGAAAGTATTGGGACAAATTCACTTATATGTTGTTATTAAAGCAGTAAAACGTTTAGTATTTGGTCCCATATTCATAGATCGCAATAACTGCATCAAGCTTTGCTGTTTGTTCTGCTTGTGTTTCAGATGATTTAGTGCCCAATAGAAATTAAATGGTAAATAATGTATTGTGTCATTCTGGAGTCACTTTTATTGTAAATAAGAATAAAATATGTTTCTAAAAACCTTCTACAATATGTGGATGCTACCATGATTACAGATAATCCTGAATGAATCGTGAATATTGAGTGTGAGAAAGTTACAGAGGCATAAATATAATACCCCCAAAATGCTAACCTCCCCCGTTATTGTAATGGTGAGAGGCTAGCATGTTTTGAGGGTTTGATATAAAATGCTAACCTCCCCTGTTATTGTAATGGTGATATATTAGCATTTTTGATGGTATATTAAAAATGCTAACCTCCCCCGTTATTGTAATGGTGAGATGTTAGCATGTCTTGGGGTATGATATAAAATGCTAACCTCCCCTGTTATTGTAATGGTGATATATTAGCAATGTTTTGAGGTTTGATATAAAATGCTAACCTCCCCCGTTATTGTAATGGTGATATATTAGCATGTCTTGAGGGTTGATATAAAATGCTAACCTCCCCTGTTATTGTAATGGTGAGATGTTAGTATGTCTTAGGGTTTGATAATAAATGCTAACCTCCCCGTTATTGTAATGGTGAGATGTTAGCATGTCTTGAGGGTTTTATATAAAATGCTAACCTCCCCTGTTATTGTAATGGTGAGATGTTAGCATGTCTTGAGGTTTGATAATAAATGCTAAACTCCCCCTTTATTGTAATGGTGAGATGTTAGCATGTCTTGAGTATGATATAAAATGCTAACCTCCCCGTTATTGTAATATGAAGTGTGATAGTCATTGTAGGTGTTTATATAAAATGCTAACTCCCTGTTATGTACTGGTGAGAGGTTAGCATTGCTTGAGGGTTGATCTGTGCGACTACACTAAATCAGGAGTTACAGTTAGCAAACAGCTGTTCCTATTCCCTGTAGTCTTAAAAAACATCCCTCTTCACATACACACATACACACATACACACACACGTACACAACACACACAGGAGACACACACAGTACACAAACACACACAACACACACCACAAGCAAACACACACAGGAGCACACACACACACGAGCACACCACACAGACACACAGCACACACAACACCACAGGAGCCACACAACGAGCACACACACAGGAGCACACACACACCACACAAAACACACAAAGGAGCACAACACACACCAAAACACACACCACAGGAGCACACAACAAGACACAAACACACACAACACACACACACAGGAGCCACACCACACAACACACACAGGAGCACACCCACACACACACCACACACACAGGAGCACACACACACACACACACACACACACACACACACACACACACAACACACACACACACAACACACACACCACACACACACAACACACACACAACACACACACACACACACCACACGAGCATGATTTAACCGCGTAAATGAACTTTCCCCCACTCTGTTGTTGTCGAGCCCTAAGGTTAACTGCTGCAACTAACACCACATGTTCCTTAGCTGGATTTCTGTTGTTTTAAAGGTTTCCGTTTACTTTGATCTGCTAAAAATGTCTACCACAACAACAAGAAGGACACAGTATAAACACGGTATAATTAGTTATTCGGCTCAACAAAAGTCAATCACCACTTCCGGAGACACCTGAACCCACCTCTTTAAGGATACCTAGGATAGGATAAAGTAATCCTTCTACCCCCCCCCCCCCCCCCCCCCCCCCCCCCCCCTTAAAGATTTAGATGCACTATTGTAAAGTGGCTGTTCCACTGGATGTCATAAGGTGAATGCACCAATTTGTAAGTCGCTCGGTCGCTAAATGTAATTAAATGTAAATGTAAAAGGTCTACAGTAGATATGAGAAGAACAGTACCATTTTAACACTATGAGCCAAACTGAACCGAGGAGAGCTGCACTCTGGGAAAGTGTGTCACACTTGTGTGTGAGTGTGGGTGAGAGTGTGGTGTGTGTGTGTGAGTGTGTGAGAGAGTGAGTGAGTGAGTGAGTTGTGTATGAGAGTGAGTGGTGTGGTGAGTGTATGTGTGAGTGTGTGTGAGAGTGTGGGTGAGTGTGTGAGTGGTGTGTGAGTGTGTGAAGAGTGAGTGTGTGTGAGAGTGAGTGTGTGTGAGAGAGTGAGTGTGTGTAGTGTTAAGTGTTGTGTGTGAGTGTGTGTGAGAGTGTGTGAGTGTGGGTGAGAGTGTGAGTGTGTGTGAAGAGTGGGTGTGAGAGTGTGTGAGTGTGGGTGAGAGTGTGAGTGTCTGTGTGGTGTTAGGTGTGTGTGAGTTGTGAGAGAGTGGAGTGTGTGTGAGAGTGAGTGTGTGTGAGAGAGTGAGTGTTATGAGTGTGTGAGTGTGTGTGTGTGTGGTGTGTGAGTGTGTGTGAGTGTGTGTGTGAGTCTGAGTGTGTGTGTGTGTGTGTGTGTGTGGTGTGTGTGTGTGTGTGTGTGTGTGTGTGTGTGTGAGTGTGTGAGTGTGGGTGAGAGTGTGAGTGTGTGTGTGAGTGTGTAAGTGTGAGTGTGTAAGTGTGTGTGTGAGGAGGTGAGTGTGTGTGAGAGTGAGTGTGTGTGAGAGAGTGAGTGTGTGTGAGTGTGTGAGTGTGTAAGTGTGTGTGTGAGTGTGTGTGAGAGTGTGGGTGAGCGTTGTGTGTGAATGTGTAAGTGTGTGTGTGAGTGTGTGAGAGAGTGAGTGTGTGTGTAGTGTGAGAGAGTGAGTGTGTGTGAGTGTGTAAGTGTGTGTGTGAGAGTGTGTAGTGTGGGTGAGAGTGTGAGTGTGTGTGAGTGTGTGTAAGTGTGTGTGTGATGTGTGAGTGAGTGTGGGTGCGAGTGTGAGTGTGTGTGTGAGTGTGTAAGTGTGTGTGTGAGTGGTGAGAGAGTGAGTGTGAGAGTGGTGTGAGAGTGAGTGGTGTGTGAGAGAGTGAGTGTGTAGGAGTGTGTAAGTGTGTGTGTGAGTGTGTGTGAGAGTGTGGGTGAGTGTGTGTGAGTGTGTGAGAGAGTGTGTGGTGTGAGAGTGAGTGGTGTGAGTGTTGAAATTGACATGAATACCAGGTCAGTCAGTGTTATTGATAGGGATTGGCTAGCTAGGTGGAGGTGATGTCTCACTGCACACATTCTGCAGTGACGACACCCATATAACACCTGCTAGTGCTTTGGTTGGACAGAACACATGTGTGTGTGTGGACACAATTAGGATTTTTATTGTATTGCTTCTTGTGGTGTGTGGTGTTGTGTGTGTGTGTGTGTGTGTGTGTTGTGTGTGTGTGTGTGTGTTGTGTGTGTGTGTGTGTGTGTGTGTGCATTAGCCAAGCTGGATGGGATGGAGCGGAACATATTGACTTGCTGATGAAGCCAGTCCCTTACTGCTCCGGCTAATCATACAACGTGATGGATGGCTCTGCAGGACACACAGACAGACAGACACACAGACAGAGAGAGAGAGAGAGAGAGAGAGAGAGAGACACAGAGAAAAACATTGAAAAAATTGTGAATTGGGGTTTATTTTAAAAAGTCCTAATGTCCTTAATGATCCTTAATGATGTCTCTTGCCCCTTGTCCCTTTCTTTGTAAAAACATCGGGCATCTGCCCCTTCTCTGAAATACATTATCACCATGTTGTATTGAATTACCACCCTCTGTACATGGACTACAGTACATTACCACCCTCTGTACTGAACTACATTACATTACCACCTTCTGTACTGAACTACATTACCACCTCTGTACTGGACTACATTACCACCCTCTGTACTGGACTACATTACCACCCTCTGTACTGGACTACATTACCACCCTCTGTACTGAACTACATTACCACCCTCTGTACTGAATTACATTACCACCCCTGTACTGAACTACATTACCTACCACCCTCTGTACTGGATACAGTACTTCACCACCTATGTACTGGACTACAGTACATTTACCACCCTCTGTACTGAACTACAGTACATTACCACCCTCTGTACTGGACTACATTACATTACCCCTTCTTACTGGACACCATTACATTACCACCCATTAGCTGAACTACATTACCACCCTATGTACTGGACTACAGTACATTACACCTTACCTCTACTACATTACATTAACCCAAACCTATATACTAACTACTACCACCCTATTGTACTGGACTACGTACATTGCCACCCTAGTACATGGGACTACATTACCACCCTCTGTACTGGACTACATTACCACCCTCTGTACTGGACTACATTACCACCCTCTGTACTGAACTACAGTACATACCACCCTCTGTACATGGACTACATTCCACCCTCTGTACATGGACTACATTACATTAACACCCTCTGTACTGGACTACATTACATTACCACCTTCTTGTACTGGACTACATTACATTACCACCCTATATACTGAACTACATTACCACCCTATGTACTGGATACAGTACATTTCCACCTTCTGTACTGGACTACATTACATTACCACCTATATACGAACTACATTACGACCCTATGTACTGGACTACAGTACATTGCCACCTATGTACATGGACTACATTACCACCCTCTGTACTGTGACTTACATTACCACCCTCTGTACTGGACTACATTAACCACCCTCTGTATGGACTACAGTAACATTACCACCTCTGTACCATGGACTACATTACACCCTCTGTGCATGGACTACATTACAAATTCACCACCCTCTGTACTGGAGCTACAGTTA
>NW_019942776.1:147925-166875 GCF_002910315.2 Salvelinus sp. IW2-2015 | reverse complement strand
AATGACTGTTAACCCACTGGTAGGCTGGATGCTTCCAACGTTTTGAGCCAGAGTGTCTATTAGAATGACTGTTAACCCACTGGTAGTCTGGATGCTTCCAACATGTTATTTACTGTCCAAAGTTTCAGTTTCAAACAACCTTTGATCAGGGTATTTTTACAGTTTCGTAAAACTCTGTTATTAAGGAGCAAACATTTTGCTTCATGCACCTGGTAGCACGTTAAGGTGTTATGTGTTAGTTCATAGTTTTGATGTCTTCACGATTATTCTACAATGTAGAAATTAGTTTTAAAAAAGAAATAAAAACTCTTGAATGAGTAGCTGTGTCCATACTTTTGACTCGTACTGTACATGCCATTTAACAGACACTTTTATCCAAAGCAACTTAGTCATGTGTGCATAACTTTTTTAATTTTTTATTTGATGTATGGGAATATTCACTCTAAAGCACCGTAAAATTAACATCAGTAGACCTACTGGCTTATTTTAGCAGTACTAAAATAAGTACTGGCAGCTTCTTCATTCCATGTCTTAGCCCTCTGTCTGACCACTAGATGTGAGTTTGGCAGACCAGGAAGTAACTCACTGTGTCCCCATAGCACTGGCCAATGGGAGCAGGCACAGGGTAAGGCCCATAGATGTAGTAATGGAACATTAAACTATGTATAATGTGCACGCATGGTGAATAAATATCCACACATTAAACAATATACTCCTGCACCTGCACTCAGCACAAACAGCACTTTCGCTTAGGCCTAGATTCAATCCGATCAAGCGTTAACGGGCAATAGCCGACACCTGCAAAGCTGATGTTTATGGTTGTTTCGGCAGTGGAACTGCGTTGGAGCTGTCAAATCGCTGAGCAGCTGCTGTTGTGATCATTGTTACGAAGCCACACCTGCCCTACTCGCGTTATTGCACAACGACAAAGTGTAGGCTATATAGAAATATTGACGCTCAAATTGAAAATCATTCAACAAAATAATGAKTWTTTTTTTTTGTATCATTCTAATCAAGGTGTAGATTACATCTCACATTCCAGTGTTCCAACTTGTAAACAAGGCTGCATTGGGATTTATCTTAATGCGACTCTGTGCGGCCAATGGCAATGTCCGCTTTAGGTATAATGGCGGGAGCTGCTTGTGGATTTGACAGATCTAACGCAGTTCCACCTCCTATACCGACAAAACAAACTGCTATGCGAGTGTCAGCTAGCGTGGATCTGATAGAATCTAGCTCTTAGTCTAGGCCTTAGTCTAGGCCTGTAGTCTAGGCCCCAGGCCCTTAGTCTAGGTTCTTAGTCTAGCCCTTAGTCTAGGCCTGTAGTCTAGGCCCCAGGCCCTTAGTCTAGGTTCTTAGTCTAGCCCTTAGTCTAGGCCTGTAGTCTAGGCCTGTAGTCTAGGCCCCAGGCCCTTAGTCTAGGCCCCAGGCCCTTAGTCTTGGCCCTTAGTCTAGCCCTTAGTTTAGGCCCGTAGTCTAGGCCCCAGGCCCTTAGTCTAGGCCCGTAGTCTAGGCCCTTAGTCTGGGCCCTTAGTCTTCTCCCTTAGTCTCTTAGTCTAGGCCCCAGGCCCTTAGTCAGGCCCTTAGTCTAGCCCTTAGTTTAGGCCCGTAGTCTAGGCCCCAGGCCCTTAGTCTAGTCTCTTAGTCTAGGCCCCAGGCCCTTAGTCTAGCCCTCAGTCTAGGCCCGTAGTCTAGGTCTCAGGCCCTTAGTCAAGGCCCCAGGCCCTTAGTCTCTTAGTCTAGGCCCCAGGCCCTTAGACTAGGCTCTTAGTCTAGACCCTTAGTTTAGTCCCTTAGTCTAGGCTCGTAGTCTAGGCCCCAGGCCCCTGGTCTCTCATTCTAGGCCCCGGGCCCCTAGTCTCTCAGTCTAGGCCCCTAGTCCCTCAGTCTAGGCCCCAGGCCCTGCAACGTATGCAGGGAATATAGGAATGTGATGTATATCTAAAACCAGGTTTACTGTATCCTCTATATTATAATGTACAGCATGTTGATGATTCTGATACACTCCCCCCCCCCCCCACAACACACACACCGCCCCCCCCCCCCCCGCCACACACACCACCACCACCCCCCCCCCACCACCCACACACACATCACACACTGAGAAAAGTGGAATTGAGCTCAAATTAACATTCATACATAACACTATGCATAACGCTCACACGTGGAATACACACTCAGCACTCTAAACTAAAAGTGCTTTGATTTAGTTGACTCTTTAATATAGCCTCGGTAACCATGTGCTGCAGTGCGTACTTATATACGTTGTTGTGTATTCCGCGTCCCTACACTGAATGTACTTGAATAAGAAAATGTTTTCCTGATTCTGCTGCCTAAGACTAATCTCCTTTTATCCCTTTGGGATATTCACGTGTTCTACAACTAAATTAGTCTGCGGTTATCTGAGGAAGATAACATCGCATCAAGACATTGCCTCAGAGAAGATATTAAAATGTCAACCAAGCCTCTACCTTCTATAAAAAATATTAAAAAATTGAAAGCAAGCAAACATCTCCTGTGGATCTATCTAACATTTCCTACGACTAAATGACTGCAAGCCCATCCACTAAAAATGTTGACTTATTCATTTTTCGTTTAAACTCAATGATTGTGTATGTATTGGCAAGTTATGCAAAACATCAACAATGTACAAGGAGGTTTTATGATGAGGTTGTTGAGGTTTTATGGTGAGGTTGTTGAGGTTTATGATGAGTTGTTGAGGTTTATGATGAGGTTGTTGAGGTTTATGGTGAGGTTGAGGTTTATGATGAGGTTGTTGAGGTTTATGATGAGATTGTTGAGGTTTATGATGAGATTGTTGAGGTTTATGATGAGGTTGTTGAGGTTGTTGAGGTTTATGATGAGGTTGTTGAGGTTTATGATGAGGTTGTTGAGGTTTATGATGAGATTGTTGAGGTTTATGGTGAGGTTGTTGAGGTTTATGATGAGGTTGTTGAGGTTTATGATGAGGTCGTTGAGGTTTATGATGAGGTCGTTGAGGTTTATGATGAGGTTGTTGAGGTTTATGATGAAGTTGTTTCAGCCTGTTAGGGACAGCATCATTAGACTTGACCTTATATAAACAGCCCAAAAAGTGGTCAGATACTGTCACCAACCATGTGCTGAAATCCCCTAAATCTTAACACGTGGGCCGGCCTGAACATATTTCAATATGCTTTGCATAAAAATGAGAGCAAGCGTATGACTGAGCTGTGTGAATGCTTCAGTCTAAGAAACAAAAGAGGAAGTTAAGAATGTGAAATGATCAGTTGACATGACAACCACAATGTTGTTGACTGACTGACAACTTTCGTTGCGAAGAAATGTTTGATTAAAGATGTTTGATCCTACAATGGTCGGTCTTTAACTTAATCAAGATTTATTTTTTAAAATCAATATCCTCACTAGTCAGAAGGAGGGTGGAAGGTTGGTTGGTATTTGAGTCATTTTAGCAGTCTTGTTTCAATCCAGAGCCATGCATTTAATACATCATCTAGATATATGAACCTGTTYCATTAGGTCAAAGGTACTGCATGACTTGTGTTTAGTTTTTGTACTGAGCAGCCCTCTCTGCCAGGTCTCCCCTGTGAGATGTCTTCTGACCTGGTTAAATACAAAACAAATGTGTTTACTGTCCGGCCTGTGGGCGGAGCAAGTTGTAGCAGGTGCGTCCACCTGTCCTCAGCTTGACCTCAGTGATGATGTAACCGATGGCCACCGGAGAAGACGCTCTGACGCTATAATTTATTCAGCAGCAGACCACCTTAAATGACGAGGAGGAAGGACAAAGGTTGTATAAGGTTTTATTCTGAGCCAGAATGGTCCAGTTTAGCCCCGTGTTTCCCAAAAGGAGGGTCGGGACCCACTGGTGGGACGCAGCCAATTTCTACTAGGTCACAGCATACAACTGGATGATAGAAGGAAAATGGTACTTTTGTTTTATTCAGCGTCAGGGCCACAGGAATTTGTTTTAATTTAGCCAAGGCGACAGAGCAATTGTTTTTATTGACCTATAGCCTACGGCCTGGTCTGTAACAGTACTGGTAGGTAGGTAACCTATAGCCTGGTCTGTAACAGTACTGGTAGGTAGGTAACCTATAGCCTGGTCCTGTAACAGTACTGGTATGGTCGTAAACCTATAGCCTGGTCTGTAACAGTACTGGTAGGTAGGTAACTATAGCCTGGTCTGTAACAGTACTGTAGGTAGGTAACCTATAGCCTGGTCTGTAACGTACTGTGGTAGTAGGTAACCTATAGCCTGGTCTGTAACAGTACTGGTAGGTAGGTAACCTATCAGCCTGGTCTGTAACAGTACTGGTAGGTAGGTAACCTATAGCCTGGTCTGTAACAGTACTGGTAGGTAGGTACCTATAGCTGGTCTGTAACAGTACTGGTAGGTAGGTAACCTAATAGTCTACGTTACCTGGTCTGTAACACGTACTGGTAGGTAGGTAACCTATAGCTGGTACATGTACGTCTTTGGCTATCAAGTCGTGGCATAACAGATCTGTGTGAGCTAGGTAACCTATTAGTATATCTACGTGTTAAAGGCTGGTAAGAGCCCGGTGGTTCCTCTGGAGAGTAACGAGTACTGCAAAAGCCAGTGGTGGTCTAGTTGGTTTAAGGACTGGTGAGATGGGATGTGCTGTAATAGGCTGAGAAAACTGAACAGTGCTAGGTATCTAAATGTTCACGCGGACTTGGTAGACTGTTTGATGGTTCACGTATAGGCTTGAAAGACAGGTGTTCGAGTGGTTAAGAGGACTGTATGGAGTGGGTGTTAACCTGAAAGACTAATAGTAGTCGTTCATAGTGTTAAGACGCTTAGATGGGTGTTCTGATAGGCCTGAAAGAGCGCCAGGTGGGTTCTTCCATGTAAGTGTCATGAATGAGACCTGGTTAGGAGTGTATGTGTTGCTGTATGGCTACACGATACTCAGGCGTATCTAACTGCTTCAATGGGAGTCTGTGTATAGAATGGCATGTTGCTTGAACTAGCTGGAAAGGATACGGCAGGAGAGGTTCTTAGATTAGCTATGAACTCGTAGCATGGTGCGTTGGTTATACTAATAGCTGAATGGAGTAGCCGAGGAAGGTTCTTAGTGAGGAAAGAATTGGTAGCATATATGGGTGTGTTCCTGGACACTAAGCGGAAAGATCCAGGCTAGGGTTCTAGTGTAAGGACTGGAAGGGAGTGGTGTTTGAATATAAGCGCTGACAGCACCATGTAGGTATTGCCTAGTTGTGTTCTGCGGATGAGAGAGAGTATCTGGGTGGTTCTGTATAGGGCCTAGGATAAGACACAGGTGGTTTGTCCTTAATAATAGGTACCTAGTAATGGATAGTCTGCTGATAGCTGGAAGTACCAGTGAGTAGAGCTTCTGAGTGACTTGGTAATAACTGGAGGGTAGTGTGTCTGATTAATGAGCGTAAACGAGCACCAGGATGGTGGCTCTAGGTGAATAGTACGTACGTGGAGAAGGTAGTGGTTACATCGACCTATAGCGACTAAAGACCACGGTGGTTCTAGGGTTAGAGCGATGCGTACGGCATTGGGTGTTAACTGCACATATGACGTACGACCAGGAGGGGTTTCTAGAGGTTAAGAGGTGAATCTGCATAGATATGGTTTTCATGGATAGCGCCTTAGAGCTGACTGAGGAGTACAGTCTTTTGTTAGGGTAAGTAGGACTGGTATTAACCTAATAGGGTGCTGTGCTGCTGATAGGCATAGTAGATCACGAGCAGGTGTGATGTGAGTATACAAGTAACTGGTAGATGGTCGTCTTCTGGATACGTGGTCAGAAAGCACGAACTGTAAGGGTGGGTCTGATAGGCTGAAAAGACCAGGTGTCTAGTTTAAGATCTGGAGGTACCATGGCGTCTTCTCATTACGGCTAAAGGAGACCCCAGAAGTGTCTTCTAACGTGTTAAGCGACTGGTAGATGGGTCGTCCTGACTAGGTCATGACTCAGACCAGCATGGATCCCACAGTTGTTCTGATATCTTGACTGGCTAGTACTGTGCGTTCTTCTGTACTGAGGCGAGAAAGAATAACACATGGTGGTTTCTAGGTGTAAGGACTGGTAGATCTAATGAGGAGGTGTTATTCGAGTATAGGGAATGTGGATAAGACAGAGTGGAGTTGACCGTGTAGTTTATGTATAAAGATGCGACCTGGGTCAGATGGATGTTTCGATAGCTGATACAGACACGAGGTGATTCTAGGTGTTAAGGACTGGTGTAGAGTGGTGGTCAACTGAAAGACACCAGAGGTGGTTGACTATGAGATCGCTGTACGACTCGGTAGAATGTGTCTCCTCGACAGTGGAACCTGCAAGAGATCCAGGCTGTTTCTAGTTGTTAAGGCTGGTAGATGGGTGTTCTGAAGGCCGGTGAGAAAGATCTCAAGGAGCGAGCATTCATCATAGTTTGAGATGGGACTGGTAGAAGGTTTTGTGTCTCTGATAGGCTTGAAGACCAGCGTTGGTTCGTACACCGTTGGATTAAGAGACTGGGCAGATCTGGTGCTCTGATAGGCCGAAAGACCAGGTGGTTCTGAGGGTGGATTAACAAGGACATGGGTAGACTGGAGTCGATTCTGCATAGGGCATAAGGAGATTCCAGGGTGGTTCTAGGTGGTTAACCGACTCGTCGGTCCAGATTACTGCTGACCTGCATAGGCCTCGATAAGCCCCACGGTGGTGCCAGTGTTAAGGGAGCTGGGATATAGCAAGGATGGGCATCATCCACGAATAGGGGCACAAAGGGCCCAGGTGGTTTCCTCATGCTCGTATACAGCGTAGCAGCCTAGACCTGGGGATATCCCTTGCTAAGGCCTGGAGAAGAGCATGAGTCAGTGCTAGGATGTGTCATACATGACTTGACCATAGTGGGGTTTCTGTATTATGCCTGAAGACCAAGTGGCCTTCCTAGTGTTAAGTGAGAACCTGTAGACTGGGAGTCCCGATTAGACTGAAAGACCAGGTGATACTAGTGTTAACGCCGGCACTCGTGCTAATGGTGTTCTTGATAGGCTAGGGAAGTACACCAGTGAGTTCTACACATCACCGTGTTAAGGATGGTAGATGGGTGATGTGGTGGAAAGACTCCACGCCTGTGGCCTTACCTAGTGTTGTAGACAGGACTGTAGATTGAAGCCTCTGGTCTGAGAGTGGGAAGAAATCAGGAGGTCTCGAGTGATGTCAAACAGGATCACGGTAGTTTCTGTATGAGTCTGGTTGAACACGACCAGTGGTACTGATGAGAGATATAGAGAATTGAGGTTACCTAAGGTTTGCTTTCTGAGGCGACTATGGAAATGAACTAGCTAGTGTATGTGCTATGGCTTAAGTGACGGTCCAGATATGAGTCTTGTCCCGATATCGGCTGCTATAGGACCAGTGGCTTCTAATGTTCTCTAGCCAGGTGAGAGTGATAGTAGCATTAGAGGGAGTTCTGATCGGAATGCAAAAGACTCCCAGCGAGATTAATCGTAGTGTTATCCCGAACCTGGTTCACATGTATGGTTTGCATTGGTCTGAATGGGTCCGGATAAGGTAGCATACTGCGAATCTAGGCGCAGCTGGAATACAAGAAGACGGTGGTTCCTAGTGTTTAGGCGAACTCGAGGTGATGAGAGTGTATGGCGCATGGAAGAAACATCCTCATCGTGCTCATTGTTTCTACGTGTTAAGGTATGTAAATACCGATAGATGCAGATTCCTGAATAGGCTGCAAGCACAGGTGTGTCATGTAGTGGTCAAGAGTGTCACTTGAGTGAATTAGCTATGCTATTATGGACTCATAGCTTGAAGACAGGGTGGTTAGAAACAACTCGTTCTAATAGACTGCGTTAGATCTATGGGTATGTCGGCCTGAAGCTGGAAAAAAGACCCCAGGAGGTTCTAGTGTTAATGCCTGTTAGATGTGGCTGGTGCTCCTGATAGCCTGAAAGCCAGAGAGTATAGGGTTTATACGGAATGGTTAAGAATGGGATGCACTCTGATCACGGTCGATAAGGACAGGAGGTTTAGTGATGTAGTAAAGACTGGTAAGCTGAGTAGAGTGTTGTGTAGAGGGTCTGAAAGAGCCCACAGGTGGTATCAATAGTGTTAAAGAAGACTGGTAGAGCGTTCGGTCAGTCTTTCGGATATGATTCCAAAGAGACACGTCCTAGGTGGTAGTCTTATAGTGTTTAGGGACACTGAGTAGTTCATAGGGTGTTCTCGTAATCTGGTCTAGAAGACACAGAGGTTCTAGTGTAAGGATGGTAAATGGTCGTTGCTGTAGGCTGAACGACCTCCGAGAAGTCTATTTCATAGATGGTGCGGTGACGGTAGGCTGGTGTTATAGTTCTCTGATAAGCTGGAGGACACAGGTGGTCTATGTGTAATTCACTAGGAGGAGCGGCGTAAGATGGTGTTGCCTGTTATATAATGTCTGTAGCTGGACAGAAGGACTCTATGTATATATGCGTAAGATATGGTCGTTGCTGATAGGTCGTCATTATATGAACCACGATAGGATGGTGAGGTGGTTTAATGGAGACATGGTAGTATGGTAGGTCTGAGAATAGCGCGTGAAAGAAGCCCACGGTGGTTTTAAGATGTCTGTATAAGGGGGCGGGTCAATTGTAAATTGCTGTATACTATGGAGCAGGCTCGCACTAAGATCCTAAGGATTGCTGCTAGTGTTCAGGAGAGGCTGGTAGATGGACGGTTTCGTGCCATAGTAGACTGTAAAGTAACCAGGTGGGTGCTGTTCTAAGTGTTAAGGGCTTACTTGAATTATGATGGGAGGGCGTTCTGAGAGCCTTCTCATGAAAAGACCAGGTCTGGGTATCTGAGTGTTAAGGACTGCGTAGGACTGCGCGTGTTTAATCTATAGTGGCGTGCAATCTGTTATCAGATGGCTACATAGTGTGTGAGACTGTGACGCGTATTAATATGTTCTTTCTATAGGGATAGGCTGATAAGACCACGTGGTATATCTAGTGTGATTAGGGGACTGCGTTACGATAATGGTGCTGTTATTGTCTGATAGGGTGAAAGACGAGTCGATTCTCTAGCTTGTTAAGCAGACTTCTTAAGTAGAGTGGGTCGTTCGACCTAGGTTCTGTATAGACCAGGATGGTCTTACTAGTGGGTTAAGGACTGGTAGATGGGTGGTCCTGAAAGTACGAAGGTGGCTTTAGTGTTATATAACTGATAGAGCGCGGGCTACTTATGAAGGTGCTTGTAGGCTGATAGGCTGAAAGCAGCCTAGGAGCGTCTATTGTTGAGTTATAGACTGGAGATGGGTGTTGTCGCATTAGTCTGAAAGCTCGCATAGGGGTTCTAGTGGTTAAGCGACTGGTGAGACGTTTGAATCTGTATAAGAGGCCGCTTGAAAGAGCCAGCTGTAGGATCTAAGTGTATTAACTGAGACTGAGGGTAGATGGCGGGTGTTCTGATAGGCTCGAATGATCTAGATTGTCTTTCTAATGGGTAACGGTGCCTGGATAAGATACTTTGGTGTTTCACTGATAGGGCTGAAAGACAGGTGTTCTAGTGTTTAAGCGGATCTGGTGCACGATTAAGTCTGTAGTTTCGAGTAGGCGGGAATAGAGACCTGGTATATCTTTATGTAAGGACTGCAGTGCCTGTGTTGTATCTCTTAAAGGGACCAGGGCTGGTTCTTAGGGTTTACAGGATCTATAGATTGTAGTATGATTGCTGGATGAGGCTGACAAGTATCCATGGAATGGTCTGCTAGAGGTGTTGAGAGAACTGGCGGTAGGACCTGTGTGTTATCCTTAGTAGAGCGAACAGACGCTCCAGGTGGTGCCTTTTGTTATTCATTATAGACGGGTGAGAGCTGGTGGTGTGCTCCCTGTTATAGGTCTGAAGAGGACCAGGAGGTTCTAGTGGTTAAGGACTGGGTAGATCGGTGTGTTCTGATAGGCCGCTCACATGATCTCTACAGCGTAGGTTTCAGTGTTTGAACGATTGTCGTTAAGTAGCTAGTGAGAGGGTGTTGCGCTGAATTAGGTCCAATACAGACTAAGTGAGGTTGCTAGGTGTTAAGGACCTTTGTAGAAATGCCGCTGTTCTGACTAGGCCTGAAAAGACCAGGTGGTTTGTGATGGTTGCGATGGGACGGGTCACCTTGTAAATGGGTGTCTGCGTGTCTGATAGCTGAAAGCCAGGGGTTCTTGTGTGTACATGGCACCTCTGGTAGATTGAGTATGTCTGTCAGGATAGGCTTGTAAAAGACAGAGGAACTTTTATATTATGCTGTATGAAGGACTGGTAGGACGTTGGTCTTCTATATAATCGGTATCACGGGCAATCCTGATCCAGGAGGTTGTCTAGTGCAGTGAGGAGCATCTGTATGTCTGGTTAGGTGATAGGGCGTGATACTCTATCACATGGTGCTTGTAGGTGGTTAAGGACTGGTAGAGCTGGTGTTCTTGATACTTCCTTGAATCTGATCAGGAGGACTGCTAGAGCATTTACTAGTCGGTGGTTCGTGATTAGGGCTGCTAATTATAGACCAGGCTGTGAGGTGCGTCCTAGCTGCGTTTTAAAGTATGGCTAGAGTGTAGGTGTTTCTGTAGGCGAAAGCGTGGTTCTAGTGGTTAAGACTGTAGATGGGTTCTGAATAGGCTGAAAGACAGGTGGTTCTATGTTAAGGACTGGTATGCGTGCCTTTATCTATAGGGCGTGCCTATAATTATCACTATGGGCGTTGCCTTTAATCTGTAGGGAGGTGCCTTTAATCTGTAGGGCGTGCTTTAATCTTAGGGCGTGCCTTTAACTATAGCTGCTTAACTGGGCGTGCCTTTAATCTGTAGGGGCGTGCCTTTATCTGTAAGGGCAGTGCCTTTAATCTGTAAGGCGTGCCTTTAATCTGTAGGGCGTGCCTTTAATCTATAGGCGATTATGGGCTGCCTTTAATTCTGTAGGGCGTGCTTTAATCTGTATGGGCGTGCCTTTAATCCTGTAGGGTGCCTTTAATCTAGGCGTGCCTTTAATCTGTAGGGCGTGCCTTTATCTTAGGGCGTGCCTTAACTTAGGGCGTGCCTTTAATCTGTAGGGCGTGCCTTTTAATCTTAGGCGTGCCTTTAATCTATAGGGCCGTGCCTTTAATCTATAGGGGTGCCTTTAATCTGTAGGGTGCTGTGCTTTTAATCTGTAGGGCGTGCCTTAATCTGTAGGGCGTGCCTTTAATCATAGGCGTGCCTTTAATCTATAGGCGTGCCTTTAATCTATCGGGCGTGCCTTTAATCTGTAGGGCGTGCCTTTAATCTAATCAGGGCGTGCCTTTAATCTGTAGGGCGTGCCTTTAAGATCTGTAGGGCGTGCTTTAATCTATAGGGCGTGCTTAATCTAGGGCGTGCTTTTAATCTGTAGGGCGTGCCTTTAATCTGTAGGGCGTGCCTTTAATCTGTAGGGCGTGCCTTTAATCTATAGGGCGTGGCTTTAATCTACAGGGCGTGCCTTTAATCTACAGGTCATGCCTATAGGTCTATAGGTCATGTCTAAAGGTCCAGCTACTGAAGACATTGGCTCGAATCTAAGTTGCGCCTTAAGAATTCGAGAAAATTAACAACTAAGGATTTTTTTTTTTTTTTTACTTATCCCACTGACTTCCAAACCCTACAGCCTGGTCTTCGAGTCTGCTTCGAGACGCGATGGTGCACCTCTGGGGTGAAAACGTGTGATGTAGTGGTAAGATTCCACCATGTTGATTCTACCTTACAGGTCTGCAAACATTGAAGGGTTTAGACCCCAATGGATCGCAGGGATCAAACATTGAAGGGTTAGAACCAAAGAGGGACTCGTAGGGATCAAACATTGAAGGTTAGGACCAACAGGACTCGTAGGATCAAACATTGAAGGGGGACACAACGGGACTCCGTAGGGATCAAACATTGAAGGGTTAGGACCAACGGACTCGTAGGGATCAAACATTGAAGGGTTAGGACCAACGGAACTCGTAGGGCAAACATTGAAGGGTTAGGACCAAACGGACTTCGTAGGTATCAAAATTGAAGGGTTAGAACCAACGGACTCGTAGGATCAAACATTGAGGGTTAGGACCAAACGGGACTCGTAGGTATCAAACATTGAAGGGTTAGAACCAACGGGACTCGTAGGTATCAAACATTGAAGGGTTAGGACCAACGGGACTCGTAGGATCAAACATTGAAGGGTTAGGACCAACGGGACTCGTAGGTATCAAACATTGAAGGGTTAGAACCAACGGGACTCGTAGGGATCAACACATTGAAGGGTAGAACCAACGGGACTCGAGGGATCAAACATTGAAGGGTTAGGACCAACGGGACTCGTAGGTATCAAACATTGAAGAGTTAGAACCAACGGGACTCGTAGGTTCAAACATTGAAGGGTTAGGACCAACGGGACTCGTAGGGATCAAACATGTGAGGTTAGGACCAACGGGACTCGTAGGTATCAAACATTGAAGGATTAGAACCAACGGGACTCGTAGGGATCAAACATTGAAGGGTTAGGACCAACGGGACTCGTAGGTATCAAACATTGAAGGGTTAGAACCAACGGGACTCGTAGGGATCAAACATTGAAGGGTTAGAACCAACGGGACTCGTAGGGATCAAACTGCGATCGGCCCGCATGGTTGTCGGTCCTATAGAAATTGAATGACAAGAACGGGGTTTCTCCATTCAATTGCGTGGTCTGGGTGCCCATTCTAGGAATTGTATTTCTATGGTTGGCCCCTGCATGGAATGTGGTGACATTCATCCCCTCTGGTTACTGGAGTAGGGGGTTTCATGGATAGAAACATCGTTACTAGAATGGACATCCCATTCGAGTCAATGCAGAACATTGAGTGGAATGAGTGGAAGTACTGGGTTTACAAGAGCAAGATGCGAGGAGGTTGAATAAGACCCGATGGTAACAGTACAACACCATACAATGACGTGAAGGAGATAGGACAAGACAACGCCTCAGTCAGAGCAGATCAGATTTCCTAATATTAATTCATACAGACAATGAGATGTGGCGAGGCAGATGTTAGTACAACCCCATACAATGACGTGAAGGAGATAGGATGACATCTTCTAGCACCCTTACTATTAACGAACACAGAAAATGAAGATCAGAGAGCCTCCCCACTGTTAGACCGGCTTAGACCTGCACTGAGATCAGAGAGCCTTCCCCACTGTTAGACCGGCTTAGACCTGCACTGAGATCAGAGAGCCTTCCCCACTGTTAAGACGGGCTTAAATACAATGTTATTTTCTATTCTATTTGAAACTATTCTGTTCTATTCAGTTTTAATATGAGTTGAGTGTTGATAAAGACATAAGCCTAACCAATATGGAGCCATGCCAAAGTGTCGCAGCTTTACTGGGGGGAACATTTATCTCCCACTGTATGCCGTTGTTTTGTCAGACAGAGACTAACAAAAGCAACGTGCCGATGAGTTTATCGACTGAAAAATTAACCGTCTTGCTTTCTTTTCAACGGGATAGTAATCTTGTTGTAAGCACATAAACCCTTCTCTCTCTCCCTCTCTCTCCACAGCTACAGACTACAGAGATTTTCTGCTTACCGCAACAGTGAGTGACATTTATAAGACGGATAGTTTTTCTGGGTCTGTAGGAGTGATGAATCAGATTACACGGACGGTACCGTGTAATCAGTACCCCTTGTCTGCGATGCTTTATATGTAAATATAATAAAACTTCACGGGACAGGACGGGACAGGACAGGACAGGAGGATCAGGGCCGTAGTCCTAAAGCATCTCAGAGTAGGACTCCCGAATGGCGCAGCGGTCTAAGGCACTGCTAGAGGTGTCACTACAGAGCCTGGTTCGATTCCATGGCTGTATCACAACCGGCCGTGATTGGGAGTCCCATAGGGCGGCGCACAATCGGCCCAGCGTCGTCCGGGTTTGGCCGAGGGTGGTAGGCCGCCATTGTAAATAAGAATTTGTTCTTAACTGACTTGTCTAGTTAAATAAAGGACATTGTGTGCTGATCTAGGATCAGATCCCCCCCCCCCTGACCATGTAATCTTATGCATTATGATTTAAAAGGCAAAAAGGATCCTAGATCAGCACTCCTCTACTGTGAGATGCTTTTCTACAGGCCCTGGAGATAGAATCACACATAATGCTTTAATTATGCATACAAAGAAATACATGAAAGCCGTTTGATTTGAAATGGAGGGCAAGAAACAAGAAGGCACGACCACACAGAGAAGAGTATGAATGTTTTAATGAAGATGTAGATGAGAAGGGGTCCTAATTTTGTCCCAAATGGCACCCTATTCCCTATGTAGTGCACTATTCTTGGTCAAACGTAGTGCACTTCTCTGGGCAACGTCATGCATACTCGGTCAAACGTAGTGCACACTCTGGTCAAACTAGTGCACTACTCTGGGTCAAACGAGTGCACTACTCTGGGTCAAACGTAGTGCACTACTCTGGGTCAAACGTAGTGCACTCTTCACTTGGGCTCAAACGTAGTGCACTTCTCTGGGTCAACCGTAGTGCCCTAAGTAGGTAATAGGGTGCCATTTGGGACACACAGGATAGGTTGTTAAAGGCCTGCTGATCTGCTGCACTTTCACAGTTTTACAACGGACAAGAAAAACAGGACAGGAAATATATTTTTTTCCATTTTAAATCTTTATTAATGAATTACTTACATTTACTGTAATTTACAAAGGAGTTATTGATGATTTAACACAGGACTGTATGCCAAATTGGTTTAGATAATGAAGTGTATATGAGAAGTAGCTGAACTGTCAGTGAATTTAAGAAGCATAGATTCAAGCATGAGGTTACAGAGGAGCAGAAGCATGAGGTTACAGAGGAGCAGAAGTTCCAGAGGAGCAGAGGTTCCAGAGGAGCAGAAGGTTCCAGAGGAGCAGAAGGTTTACAGAGGAGCAGAAGCTGAGGTTCCAGAGGAGAGAAGGTTACAGAGGAGGCAGAAGCATGAGGTTCCAGAGGAAGCAGAAGGTTCCAGAGGAGCAGAAGGTTCTAGAGGAGCAGAAGCATGAGGTTCCAGAGGCAGAAGGTTACAGAGGAGCGAAGCATGAGGTTACAGAGGAGCAGAAGGTTACAGAGGGCAGAAGGTTACCAGGAGAGAAGTTCCCAGAGGAGCAGAAGGTTCAGAGGAGCAGAAGCATGAGGTTAAGAGGACAGAGGACAGAGGAAGCAGAAGTTACAAGGAGCAGAAGGTTACAGAGGAGCAGAAGGTTTACCAGAGGAGGCAGAAGGTTACAGAGGAGCAAGAAGGTTACAGAGGAGCAGAAGGTTCACAGAGGAGCAGAAGGTTACAGAGGAGCAGTAAGATGAGGTTTCCAGAGGAGCAGAAGCATGAGGTTCCAGAGGAGCAGAAGGTTACAGAGGAGCAGAACAGAGGTTACAGAGGAGCAGAAGTTACAGAGGAGCAGAGGTTACAGAGGAGCAGAAGGTTACAAGACGCAGAAGGTTCAAGGAGCAGAAGGTTCCAGAGGGAGCAAGCATGAGGTTACAGAGGAGCAGAAGGTTACAGAGGAGCAGAGGTTACAAGGCAGCAAGCATGAGGTTACAGAGGAGCAGAAGCATGAGGTTACAGAGGAGCCAGAAGGTTACAGAGGAGCAGAAGGTACAGAGGAGCAGAAGCATGAGGTTACAGAGGAGCAGAGGTTACAGAGGAGCAGAAGCATTGAGGTAGTTCCAGAGGAGCAGAAGGTTAAGAGGACAGAAGGTTACTAGAGACGTCAGAAGCATGAGGTTACAGAGGAGCATAATAACAATGACAAGCCTATAAGAAATACACTCAACTTGGATTGCTTTATTGTATAAAAAAACGCTATAAAACACTGGCTCCTTGATAGCCTATCGCCCACCCCTAGTGAACACGTTAATGCACGCGCCCACGGAAACAAACAAACACACATACACGCACGCAAACTCAGGGCATGCGGAATTTACCTAGTTTACGGCATATCGACTAGCCCTACAGTAGGCTGTTTTAGCCTAATGATTGTAACACGGTGCATAGAGAGAGAGAGAGAGAAAGAGAGGGKGCAGGCTGGCTGCGGTAGATAAAGTCACTGGATGGTTCTGAAATATATATCACAGAGTGAAACAAACACAAAATGCTCATCTTGCAGATGTAGTCTGCTCAAGCTACCGTATCTACCTTATAACGGGTTTATCTTGGTTTTCTTCTTCTACCATGACCCTCTTGTTATAAAAGGATGTGCGGGAGGCGACAGCTTGGCGCGTTGCCGGATTCCCCTCTCTATAGTATCCCCTCCTGATCTACTCAGCTCAACCTGAACTGCCTGGCTGGCGGCATCCCATAATGATTCTGAATCATCCGCAGCAGCAGGCAGCAGAAGCACTAAGTCATATTCATACTCACCACAACGATTTCCTGGGAGGAAGATGATGTTCTTTGTTGTAGGAGGTCACCCCYAGAGCCAGCTGCATAACAGTAATATATTTCTGGTAATTCACCATGGTATTGTCCACCGCTACTAAGAATCCAACCCAAAGAAAAACATAGGTAATCATATATTCGTAGTAGTTTATTCCCTGGCAGCGTCTGCCTTCACTGCGTCTTCCTTGTTCAGCAGCATCTCAACGCCATTTCCATTAGCGGCGAAGGACTGACAGGGGAAACACTCCCCGAGGAACTGAGAGAAAGGTGCCATACCGCGACTAAGAGCCATGTCTGCAATAACAGTATCAAGACTACACTCCTCTAATCGTATTAGCTCTCAGAATAGATCGCCAATCCATTCGATTTTTAGTCAGGATTTAAACATTATTTTTTCTTTACTCCTTCCTTCCTTTCTCCGGGGCTTTGCTGGAAAACAGTCTGTGAAAAACGGTCTGTACTGCTGCGTTGGTTCAAGCGTCCGTGCGTGAGGTAGGGGAGAGTGTGTTGGCTATGTGTAGTCAGAAAGAGGCACAGAGAGGGGAGGGGAGTGGAGTATTTGAAAAGGACCAATTAATAATACATTTTGAGGTATTGTTGCATTTACTAATGCGGTCAAACATCGGCGCTACATCGAAACCTTATATCCTACTGCCCTACTCCATTGTGTAAAAACCTATTTGATTCTATTGTTCTTGTCATGGACTGTAGTCTACGACGTGTTGGTGATTGGGGAAGCTACTCTGAAAACAGTTACTACACACTGGATGAAGCTAAACTACACTAAAGCTACTCTTACTTTTAAAAAAGTAGTTCGCTACCTCCAAAACGACATAGTGATAAATTCTGGTATCTACAATAAATCTGAAATACCATACACCACAAATTGCAAAAAACAGATCATTCTGGTGTCAGATGTTAGCTGAATGTGTAATCAAGTGAGATTAGGCATGTCTGATGCCTGATATTCTTGCCTACTTCACCTATATTTTCTGTTCTTTTTACAAAAAATTAAGTAGTGTGTAGTTCCAGTAGTTAGCTGCACCGCTACATGGTAAAACAGTAGTGTGTAGTTCCAGTAGTTAGATACACCGCTACATGGTAAAACAGTAGTGTGTAGTTCCAGTAGTTAGCTACACCGCTACATGGTAAAACAGTAGTGTGTAGTTCCAGTAGTTAGCTGTTTCCGCAATGTAGCGGTGTAGGCTAACTACTGGAAACTACACAAGGCTACTGGGGTTTAGCTATGTATGCGGTGGCGCTACTACTGGGAACTGACACACTAGCTGTTTTATTCGCATGTAGGGGTCGTAGCTAAGCCTTACTGGATATCTAACAGACTCGCTGGACTGGATAGTGTGTTTTACCATGTAGCGGTGTAGCTAACTACTGGACTAGGCTACAGCACCTTTATAGTATTTATTCGCATGTAGGGCGGGTGTAGCTAACTAACCTGGGATGAAGGCACTACACAATGGCTAGTTAGTTTTACCTGTTAGGTGGGGGCGGCGTGTGGCAGCTTAACGGGGCTACTTGGAAACTGCACACGCTACTTGTTTACGCCATGGTAGGGTGCGGTGAATGCTACAACTACTGGAGACTACACTCTACTGTGTTTTACCATTTGGTAGCGGTGTAGGCTAACTACTGGAACTAACCACTACTGTTTTACAATGTAGGCGGTAGTACGCGTAGACTACTGGAACTAGGCAGCACTACTGTTTTTACCCATGTAGCGGTGTGAGGTAGAACTAATGGAACTGAACACGCCTAAGCTGTTTTTAGTATGCGGCATGTAGCGGGTAAGCTAAACTGGAACTACACACTACTGGTTTTACATCATGATAGGCGGTGTAGCTAACTACTGGAACTTACACGACTACTGTTTTACCATGTAGCGGTGTAGCTAACTACTGGAACTGACACACTAGCTGTTTTACACGCACTGTAGCGGTGTAGCATAACTACTGGAAACTACACACTACTCGTTTTGACCATGAGCGGTGTATGCTAACACTATAGGGAGGGATAAACTACAGCTTAAAGGGTGGTTATTATGGCTCATGTAGCGCGGGGGTGTATCTAACTAATCTGGTGGAGACGTAACACTAGACAGGTTTTAAACCATGTAGCGGTGGGGGCAGCTAAAGCTAGCTGGAGGACTACACGGTGTACTACTTAATTTTGTTGGTAAAAAGAGGAAGTAAAAGTTAACTAGGTGAAGGTAGGCAAGAAATCAAGGCATCAGACATGGGCCTATCTCAACATTGATTACACATTGCATGCTACAGCTTGACAGGCGGCAGAATGATCTGTTTTTTGCGAATTTGTGTGTGTATGGGATAATTGATCAGATTTCTTGTATATAGCCAGAATTTATGGCACTCAAGGTAGTTTGGGAGGGTAGCGAACTACTATTTTTAAAAGTAAGAGTACGCTATAGTTGTAAGTTTAAGGAACTACATCCAGTTGTGTAGTAACTGTTTTCAGAGTAGCGTTCCCAATTCACTCAACACGTCGTAGACTACAGTCCAATGA
>NW_019942776.1:143166-147900 GCF_002910315.2 Salvelinus sp. IW2-2015 | reverse complement strand
CACCCTCCGTAGCAGTGTGTAGCTAAACTTACTGGACTTACACACTACTGTTTTACCATGTAGCGGTGTAGGTAGACTACTGGAACTACACACTACTGTTTTACCAGTTTAGCGGGTAGCTAAACTACTGGAACTACACACTACTGTTTTACCATGTAGCGGTGATGTAGCTAAACTTACTGCGAACTTCAACACTACTGTTTTTACCATGTAGCTCGTTCTTGTTCAGCCTCAACAGTAGTGTGTAGTTCCAGTAGTTAGCTACACCGCTACATGGTAAAACAGTAGTGTGTAGTTCCAGTAGTTAGCTACACCGCTACATGGTAAACAGTAGTGTGTAGTTCCAGTAGTTAGCTACACCGCTACATGGTAAAACACACAGCATGATGCTGCCACCACCGTCCTTCACAGTAGGGATGGTGCCAGGTTTCCTCCAGACGTGAAGCTTGCCATTCAGGCCAAAGAGTTCAATCTTGGTTTCATCAGAACAGAGAATATTTTTTCTCATGGTCTGAGAGTCCTCTAGGTCCCTTTTGGAAAACTCCAAGCGGGCTGTCCTGTGCCTTTTACTGAGGAGTGGCTTCCGTCTGGCCACTCTACCATAAAGGCCTGATTGGTGGAGTGCTGCAGAGATGGTTGTCCTTCTGGAAGGTTTTCCCATCTCTACAGCGGAACTCTGAAGGTCTGTCAGAGTGACCATTGGGTTCTTAGTCACCTCCCTGACCAAGGACCATCTCCCCCAATTGCTCAGTTTGGCCAGGTGGCCAGCTCTAGGAGGAGTCTTAGTGGTTCCAAACGTCTTCCATTTAAGAATGATGGAGGCCACTGTGTTCTTGGGGACCTTCAATGCGGCAGAAATGTTTTGGTACCTTTCCTCAGAGCTGTGCCTTGACACAATCCTGTTTCTGAGCTCTATCAAATCAAATCAAAGTTTATTTGTCACGTGCGCCGAATACAACAGGTGTAGACCTTACAGTGAAATGCTTACTTACAGGCTCTAAACAATAGTGCAAAAAAGGTATTAGGTGAACAATAGGTAAGTAAAAAAATAAAACAACAGTAAAAAGTCAGACTATATACAGTAGCGAGRCTATAAAAGTAGCGAGTCTACATACAGACACCGGTTAGTCAGGCTGATTGAGGTAGTATGTACATGTAGATATGGTTAAAGTGACTATGCATATATGATGAACAGAGAGTAGCAGTAGCGTAAAAGAGGGGTTGGCGGGTGGTGGGTGGGACACAATGCAGATAGCCCGGTTAGCCAATGTGCGGGAGCACTGGTTGGTGGGCCCAATTGAGGTAGTATGTACATGAGTGTATAGTTATAGTGACTATGCATATATGATAAACAGAGAGTAGCAGCAATTCCTTCGACCTCATGGCTTGGTTTTTGCTCTGACATGCACTGTCAACTGTGGGAGCTTATACGGACAGGTGTGTGCCTTTCCAAATCATGTCCAATCAATTGAAYTTACCACAGGTGAACTCCAATCAAGTTGTAGAAACATCTCAAGGATGATCATTGGAAACAGGATGCAACCTGAGCTCAATTTTGAGTCTCATAGCAAAGGGTCTGAATACTTATGTAAATAAGGTATTTCTGTTTTACATTTTTTAATAAATTAGCAAAATATTCTACAATCGATTTTTCGCTTTGTCATTATTGGGTGTTGTGTGTAGATTGATGAGGGAAAAACAGTTATTTAATCAATTTCAGAATAAGGCTGTCATGTAACAATATGTGGATAAGGGGAAGGGGTCTGAATACTTTCCGAAAGTATGTGCCAATTTCTTCATGCTCCAATTGCATTCTGTCCCCTAGCAACACTTTTKAAACTTTTGGTGCCAGTGAGAATGACATAAGTAGGTAGTCAAGACGACTAGCTTAATTGAGCCTCCGCTATGTATACCTCACTAGGTCAAGATATTTAAGCCTCCATATATCCACTAATTCCAATATATCCATGACATTCATGATTTCCTTAAGTGCATAGTTTGTAGTGTGATTTTCTTTACGGTCCATTGAGGTATTTTAAACCGTATTATAATCTCCCACCATAATAATATAGTCTTGTATTGTAGGCTTGATAAATTATTATATTTATATATACTTTTTTAAAGCGTGGATCATCATTATTTGGACCGTATAGATTAATGAGCCAAATCTGTTTATGGTCCAATAACATATTGTCACACCCTGATCTGTTTCACCTGTCTTTGTGATTGTCTCCACCCCCCCTCCAGGTGTCATCCATCTTCCCTGTTATCCCCTGTGTATTTATACCAGGGTTCTCTGTTTGTCTGTTGCCAGTTCGTCTTGTTTATCAAGTCAACCAACATTTTTGTTCTCAGCTCCTGCTGTTCCCCAGTCTCTCTTTTCTTGTCCTCCTGGTTTTGACCCTTGCCTGTTCTGACCATGAGCCCGCCCACCTCACCACTCTGCCTGCCTGCCGTCCTGTACCTTTGCCCCTGTTGCTGTAATAAACATTGTTACTTCGACACAGTCTGAATCTGGGTCTTACCTTATCCTGATACTACGAACTGGCCATGACTGACCCAGCAGACCCGGGCCAGCTGCGCTACGCCATCTCTTCCCAAGGAGCCACCATCGGGAGGCACGAGGAACTGCTTCATGGCCTTAAAGGAGGGGGTCCAAACGTTGGCTGAATGGCATGACCGGGCATTGAACAGTTTGCTGGAGCAATTCCGCGGGTTGTCTGGGAAGCAGCCTACCACGGTGGTAATCCCACAGCCCCTCAGTAAACCAGCTGCTAGCAGTGCCGTCTCATCGGCCACTGCACCTTCTCGGGAGTCCCGTTACCCCCCCCCCCCCCCCCGTGTTTACGGACATATTCAATCTCTTGCTATCCCACTCTGATGTCCCCACATGCTTCAAGATTTCCACCATTGTTCCTGAAGCCAAGAAAGCGAAGGAAACTGAACTAAATGACTATCGTCCCGTAGCACTCACTACTGTCATCATGAAGTACTTTGAGAGACTAGTCAACGATCATAGCACCTCCACCTTACCTGACACCCTATGACCCACTTCAATTTGCATACAGCCCCAATAGATTCAGAGACGATGCAATCTCCATTGCACTGCACACTGCCCTATCCTATCTGGACAAGAGGAATACCTATGTAAGAATGTTGTTCATTGATTATAGCTCAGCCTTCAACACCACAGTACCCTCCAAGCTCATCATTAAGCTTGGGGCCCTGGGTCTTTACCCCGCCCTGTGCAACTGGATCCTGGACTTCCTGAAGGACCGCCCCCAGGTGTTGAAGGTAGGAAACAACACCTCCACTTTGCTGATCCTCAACASAGGGGCCCCTCAAGGGTGCATGCTCAGCCCCCTCCTGTTCTCCCTGTTCACCCATGACTGCATGGCCACGCATGCCTCAAACTCAGAGAGCACGCCCCTATCCACATCGACGGGGCCGCAGTGGAGAAGGTGAAAAGCTTCAAGTTCCTCGGCGTACACATCAACGACGATCTGAAATGGTCCACCCACACAGACAGTGTGGTGAAGAAGGTGCAACAGCGTCTCTTCAAACTCAGGAGGCTGAAGAAATTTGGCTTGGCCCGTAAGACCCTCACAAACCTTTACAGATGCACCATTGAGAGCCACCTGTCGGGCTGTATCACCGCCTGGTATGGAAATTGCACTGATCGCAACCACAGAGCTCTCCAGAGGGTGGTGCAGTCTTCCCTACGCATCACCGGGGGCACACTGCAGATCCGGGATCGAACCCGGATCTGTAGCAATGCCTCTAGCACTGYGATGTAGTGCCTTAGACCGCTGCGCCACTCGAGAGGCCCCTCACGATGTTATTAGATAGTAACACTATTAAAAGGTGTTTAAAGCGGAAATCCTTATTTGAAACAATAACAAAATTGTCTCCCCGCCACAGTTTTTGTAAACAGCTGAGGGATGAGGCTGGAGAAATACAACCACTCTCAAATCCATAGACTACGCTATGCATGCAAGGACTGACTATTCATCCTATCAAAAGTATAGTTTAAACCATGTTTTTAGTGTGTTTGTTTACATTTACTTTGTTTACAAACAGAGTAAATGTGGAGAACATTTGATTTCCATCCTCTCTCCTTTCGAGTCCATTCCACTCCACTCCACCCCTCTCCTCTCCACCACTCCACTCCTCCACCCCTCTCTTCTCCACCCTTTCACCCCACTCGTCACCACCCTTCTACCCCTCTCCTCTCCACCACTCCACCCCACTCCACTCCTCTCCACCACTCCACCCCACTCCACTCCTCTCCACCACTCCACTTCTCTCCTATCCACCACTCCACTCCTCTCCACCACTTCTCTCTTCTCTCCTATCCCCTCCCCTCCTCTCTCCTCTCCTCTCCGGTCTCCTCTCCTACCCTCTCCTCTATCTCCTCTTCTCTCCTCCATCCTCTCCTCCTTTCCTCTCTTCTCCTCCAATCTCTCCTCTCCTCTCCCTTCTGCCCTATCATTATCCTTGTCACATGTGAACCCTGCTGACACCTTTAATCACACAGACAGATGCACATATACTGTATATAGACTTAGAGGATTAGCTGCTGGAGCTCTTGCCTCTGTTGTGTGGGTGTGTGTGTGTGTGTGGTGTGTGTGTGTGTGTGTAGTGTGTTGGTGTCTGTTGATGTGTGTGTGTGGTGTGTGTGTGAGTGTGTGATGTGGTGTGTGTGTGTGTAACACCGTGAGTACCAGAAGGTAA
>NW_019942776.1:117322-141755 GCF_002910315.2 Salvelinus sp. IW2-2015 | reverse complement strand
CTCTCTAAAAATTACAGACCTCTACATGCTTTGTAAGTAGGAAAATCTGCAAAATCGGCAGTGTATCAAATACTTGTTCTCCCCACTGTATATAATATTTTTTTATGTGAATTTTTTATGTGAATCACATTTTTATTTGGCGTACCCCCAATGGCATTGAAGGGGTACACCAGTTTGGGAATACCTGGTGTCGACAATATAGCGTGTGTGTATAATATGTTTAGACCTACACTCTGTCAAACAAACGCACACACACACACACACACACACACACACACACACACACATGCATATACACACATTGAAAAGTCAAGCACCAATGTCTGGAGGCACAGGCTGTCCTAGATCCAATAAGACAGTGAGTGAATAAACACACAAATTAACAAAGAAGACATTTCACTCATGTTTACCAACAATCCTCCATGCCAGCACTACACGCTGCTACTCTGTATGAAATACACTAGATATACAAAAGTATGTGGACAACCCTTCAAATGAGTGTATTCGGCTATTTCAGCCACACCCGTTGCTGACAGGTGTATAAAATCGAGCACACAGCCATGCAATCTCCATAGACAAACATGGGCAGTAGAATGGCCTTACTGAAGAGCTCAGTGACATTCAATGTGGCATCGTCATAGGATGCCACCTTTCCAACAAGTCAGTTCTTCAAATGTCTGCGCTGCTAGAGCTGCCACGTACCACTAAGTGCTGTTATTGTGAAGTGGATATTTGGAGCAACAACGGCTCAGCCGTGAAGTGGTAGGCCACACAAGCTCACAGAATGGGACCACCGAGTGCTGAAGCGCGTAGCACGTAAAAATCGTCTGTCCTCAGTTGCAACACACACTACCGAGTTCCAAACTGCCTCTGGAAGCAACGTCAGCACAAGAACTGTTCTTCGGGAGCTTCATGAAATGGGTTTCCATGGCCGAGCACCACCCTTCATGATTTCATGGTTTGGGCTAGGCCCCTTAGTTCCAGTGAAGGGAAATCTTAAAGCTACAGCATACAGTGACGTTCTAGACGATTCTGAGCTTCCAACTTTGTGGTAACAGTTTGGGGAAGGCCCTTTTCTGTTTCAGAATGACAATACCCCTGTGCACAAAGCAGGGTCCATACAGAGCCCTGACCTAAACTCCATTGAACACCTTTGGGATGAACTGGAACGAGCCAGGCCTAATCGCCCGACATCAGTGCCCAACCTCACTAAATGCTCTTGTGGCTGAATGGAAGCAAGTCCCCGCAGCAATGTTCCAACATCTAGTGGAAAGCCTTCCCAGAAGAGTGGAGGCTCCATAGTAATACCCATGAGTTTGGAATGAGATGTTTGACAAGCATGTGTCCACATACTCCGGTCATTTAGTTTGTATATGAAACATTACTGTGTATGAAATATGTATGAAACATGACTGTGTGTCAAACATACCCCTATATCAACCCACATCACCCCACTAGCAGGGATATTTTAGCACAACACCAGAAACACCGTGAAACGGGTTTCACCACCTCTCGTTCTACTGGCAATAACATACCGATCACTCCGTGCCTTATCAGTAGCCATAACAACAACACACCACACCATAACATCACCACACCACACCATAACATCAACACACCACACCATAACATCAACACACCACACCAACACACCACACCAACACATCACCACACCACACCACACAACACCACACCATAACACCAACACACCACACCAACACACCAACAAACACCAAACACACACAACCATAACACCAACACACCACACCTAACATCACCACACCATAACACCAACATCACCACACAAACACAACCATAACACCAACACACCACACCATAACACCACACACACCACACCAACACACAGACACACCACATCCACCACACACACCACACACCAAACACACAACACACCAACACACCACACAACACCACCACACACACCACAAACACACACACACACCACACAGACACAACCACACCACCACACCAACACACCACACAACACGACACCCACCACACCAACAACACACACATCACCACACCAACACACCACAAAACACACCACACACCACCCAACACACGACCACACCAACACACCACACCAACCACCACCAACACACCACACAACACACCAAGCACACCACACAGACCACACAGCACACACACACACAGACACACCAACACACCACCACAGACACACCAAAACACACCACACAACACGACACACCAACACACACACAGGAACACACCAGCACACCACACAGACACGGACACACCAACCACACCACACAGATACACAGCACACCCAGCACACACACAACAGAACAACCAACACACCACACAGACACCCAGCACCACACCAGCCACACACACACACACAGACACGACCACACCAACACCACACAGACACCAGCCACACACACACAGAACACACCACACAACACGGACACACCACACACACCACAACAGACACACCAGCACACCACACCAGCCACACCACAGCAAACACACACACACACACACACAAACACACCACACCACACACACCCAGCCGCACACCACACCAACAACACCACACAGACACGGACACACCACAACACACACAGACATACCACACAGCACACGACACCACACAGAACCACACCACCAGACACGGACACACCAACACACCACACAGACACCCCAGACACGCACCACACCAAACACACCAACAGACACCCCAGCACACCACAGCAACACACCATCAACAACACGACACACCACACACCACAACAGACCACCAGCCACACACCACAGCAAACACACACACAGAACACGGACCACACCAACACACCACACAGACACAGACACCAGCACACCACACAACAACACCACACAGACACACCAAGACACCACACAACACACACACCAGACACGGACACACCAACACACCACACAGACACACCAAGACCACACACACCAACACACCACACAGACACGGGACACACCAACACACCACACAGACACAGACACACCTAGAGTGCATTGGAGAAGCACAGCTGTGTATTTTGCAAATATATTATGCTCAAAAAAAATTAAAATCCCAATAGGACTTGATTTTGTCACCTCTCACATGTAACGCACATACCGAAAAGCAACCATTCCTTGAGTTATTCAGTAGCCTAATATAGAAATCTCTCACAGCCAATGTCTGGTCACACTAATGCCGTATAGCCTTTAGGTCACCAGGGAGCACAGTGAAAGGGTTAATTTATGAACAGAAATAAGATGACTTACATAGTCTTGTTAGCGTAGTTACTCATCCCTTGTGGTAGGTCTCAGTGTGCATCTGTGGTGGCCTGTGTGCTGGTCATGCGTTGTTGTGTGTGTGCGTGTGGTGTGTGTGTGTGTGTGTTTTGTATTGTGTGTGGTGTGTGTGTGTGTGTTGGTCTGTTTCTGTCAGCCTTAGCTGTCTTCTCTCAGTGTGTCACTCTCTCCTAGCTCTTGCGTGTGTGTGGTGTGTGTGGCTGGTGTGTGTGGCAGTTCCAAGCTCTAGGGCCAGACTAACTGGGACGGCTGTCTTAGAGCTGACTTGGCTGGCAGACAATAGAAGAGAGACCTCCTTAACGGTCTGGGGAGCAATCCCTCCCTCCCTCCCTCTGCCTGCTTTCCAAGGCCCTAGGTCCCTTCACTTCAGGGCTCCTCCTCACCTGTCTCACTCCCTCGCACTCTTCTGCAAACAGCTTCCCCCCCCCCCCTTCTTCCTGCCTGCCCCTCCAGTCCCTGCACCACTTCCTCCCTTGCCCTCCCTCCTCCTTCACTTATATGGGCACCAGCGAAGGAGTGCCCTTCCAGTGCCTGCAGCACTTCCTGCCTCCCTGCCCCTCCCTCCTCCTTCACTATATGGGCCCAGCGAAGGGGAGTGCCCTCCAGTCCCTGCAGCACTTCCTGCCTCCCTGCCCTCCCTCCTCCTTCACTATATGCGCCCAGCGAAGGGGAGTGCCCTCCAAAGGGTCCAACAGGCCCAGAAAGATAACATCAATGACGATTATACTCCCAGACAAGAGCAGTAGCCTTCCAGGACTTCCACTGGCACTCTGGCTAGAGAGATCCACTCTCCACTCATAGACACTATCATAATATATAATATCACCATGATATCAATGATATACCATAGCTAAGTATTTATATTTGTCAGTGTACAGTACCTTCGGAAAGTATTCAGACCCCTTGACTTTTTCCACATTTTGTTACCTTACAGCTTTATTCTACAATAGATTAAATAGTTTTTTCCCCCTGATCAATATACACACACAATACCCCATTATGACATCACAATACCCCATCATGACAAAGTAAAAACAGGCTTTTAGAAATGTTTGCAAATGTATAAAATAAAAATGAAAATATAACATTTACATAAGTATTCAGACCCTTTACTCAGCACTTTGTTGAAGCACCTTTGGCAGTGACTACAGCCTCGAGTCTTCTTGGTTATGGCCCTACAAGCTTGGCACACCTGTATTTGGGGAGTTTCTCCCATTTTTCTCTGCAGATCCTCTCAAGCTATTCAGGTTGGATGGGGAGCGTTGATGCACAGCTATTTTCAGGTCTCTTCAGAAATGTTTGATTGGGTTCAAGTCTGGGCTCTGGCTGGGCCACTCAAGGACATTCAGAGACTTATGCCAAAGCCACTCCTGCGTTGTCTTGGCTGTGTGCTTAGGGTCATTGTCCTGTTGGAATGTGAACCTTTGTCCCAGTCTTAGATCATGAGCGCTCTGGAGCAGGTTTTTATCAAGGATCTCTCTGTACATTGCTCCGTTCATCTTCCCCCCATCCTGACTAGTCTCCCAGTCCCTGCCGCTGAAAAACATCCCCACAGCATGATGCTGCCACCACCATGCTTCACCGTAGGGATGGTACCAGGTTTCCTCCAGACGTGATGCTTGGCATTCAGGCCAAAGAGTTCAATCTTGGTTTCATCAGACCAGGTAATCTTGTTTCTCATGGTCTGAGAGACTTTAGGTGCCTTTTGGCAAACTCTAAGCATGCTGTTTTGTATTTATTCTGAATCTCCATTAGTTGTTGCCAAGACAAGACATTCTTCCTGGGGTCCAGCTAAATTAAGGCAGTTACACATTTTAAAAACATTACAATACATTCATAACAGATTTCACAACATATTAAGTGTGTGCCATCTACTACCACATACAGTACCAGTMAAAATTTTGGACMCACCTACTTAGAGCAAASCAGATGGGATGGTGTATCGCTGTAGAATGCTGTGGTAGCCATGCTGGTTAAGCATGCCTTGAATTCTTAATAAATCACAGACAGTGTCACTAGCAAAGCACCCCCACACCATCACACCTCCTTCTCCATGCTTTACGGTGGGAACCACACATGTGGAGATCATCCGTTCACCTACTCTGCGTCTTACAAAGACACGGCGGTTAGAACCAAAAATCTMAAATTCAGATTCGTCAGTCCAARGGACAGATTTCCACCGGTCTAATATCCATTGCTCGGCCCAACCAAGTCTCTTCTTCTTATTGACATATTATCAATGTTAGCTCTCTAAGTAAATCCAAGGACCAATCATGCCGCCCTGTTCTGAGCCAATCCAATTTTCCTAAGTCTCTCTTTGTGGCAGCTGACCACACGACTGAACAGTAGTCCAGCTGCAACAAAACTAGGGCCTGTAGGACCTGCCTTGTTGATAGTGCCTTATTGATAGTGCTGTTAGAAGGTAGAAATTAGGGCCTGTAGACCAGCCTTGTTGATAGTGCTGTTAAGAAGTGTAAGAAACTAGAGCCTGTAGGACCTGCCTGTTGATAATGCTGTTTGGAAGTAGAAACTATGAGTGCCTTGTGAGACCGCCTGTTGATAGTCTTATTAGAAGGTAGAAACTAGGGTCTGTAGCACCTGCCTGTTGATAGTGCTGTTAAGAGTAAGAAACTAGAGCCTGTTAGGACCTGCTCTTGTTGATTATATGCTGTTAAGAAGGGTAAACTGAGCTGTAGACTGCCGTTCCTTGTTGATAGTTATTAAGAAGTATGAAACTAGGGGTCTGTAGGACTGCCTTGTGTGATAGTGCTGTAAGAAGTGTAGAAACTAGAGCCTGTAAGACCAGCCTTGTTGATAGTTGCTGTTAAGATTTAGCAACTAGGTTCTGTTAGGACGTGCCTTGTTGATAGTGTGTATAGAAGGTAGAAACTAGGGCCGTACTGACCATGTTTTAGAGTGGCTGTTAAGAAGTAGAAACTAGAGCCTGTAGGACCTGCCTTGTTGTGTCTTGTTAAGAAGGTAGAAACTAGGGTTCTGTAGGACCTGCCTTGTTGAGTATCTTTATAGAAGGTAGAAACTAGGGCCTGTAGGACCTGCCTTGTTGTCTGTGTTAAGAAGGTTAGCGCAGCGCTTTATTATGGACAGACTTCTCCCCATCTTAGCTCTGTTGTATCAATATGTTTGACCATGACAGTTTACAATCCAGGGTACTCCAAGCATTTAGTCTCTCTACTTGCTCTAATTTCAACATTATTCGTCTATAAGATTAGTTGAGTTTAATTGTGAGATTGATTTGTCGCAAATACAATGCTTTTTGTTTTAAGTGTGCAGTGATTTCACTCACTGTAGTAGCCTGACGTATATAGTGTTGAGTCATCTGCTACTGTAAACACTGGCTTTGCTCATGTCGTTAGTAAGATTGAAAAAAGTATGGGCCTAGACAGGTGCCCTGTGGAAATATCCCGGAGTTTACCTGATTTTGTTGGCGGAATTCCATTAAAGAACACCTCGTGTTCTGTTGAGAGAGTGAACTCTTTATCCAAATATAGCAGGGGTGTAAACATAACACATACCGTTTTTCCAGCAACAGGACTACGATCGATAATGTCAAAAGTCCGCACTGAAGTGTAACAAAACAGCGACCCACAATCCTTTATCATCAATTTCTCTCAGGCTCATAGCAATTGTGTAAGTGCTGTGCTTGTTGAATGCTGAAAGTCTGTTGACAATTTCTTTACTTTAAATAGCATGTGTATCTGCTCAAACACAACTTTTCCCAAACATCTTTACTAAGAGTTGATAACAGGCTGAATTGGTCGCTAATTGAGACACTCAAATGAGGCTTTACTATTCTTATGTAGGGGAATAGATTTAGCTTCCTCCAGGCCGAGGCACACACTTTTCTAGTAGGCTTAAAATAAAGATATGACACAATAGGAGTGCAATATCGTCTGCTATTTCCTCATAATTTTCCATCCAGATTGTCAGACCCGGTGGCTTGTCATTGTTGATAGACAACTATAATTTGTTCACTCTTCTACACTTACTTTATGAATTCAAAAGGACAATGCTTGTTCTTCATAAATTGGTCGATATACTTGGATGTGTTGTCAGCGTTTGTTGCTGGCCTGTCATGTCTAAGTTTGCTAATCTTGCCAATGAAAAAATCATTAAAAGTAGTTGCAATTCAGTGGGTTTTGTGATGAATGAGCCATCTGATTCAATAAAGATGAGCTGAGTTTGCCTTTTTGCGCCCAAATTTTATTTAAGGCTGCACCAAAACTTTTTACTATCATTCTTTAGTGTCATTTATCTTTGTTTCATAGTGTAGTTTCTTCTTCTTTTTATTCAGTTTAGTCACATGATTTCTCAGTTTGCAGCACTTTGCCAATCGGTTGTACAGCCAGACAGTGAGTTTCCGAGATGTCAGAATATAAATGCATCTGTTACTAGCAAATTATTGATTCATGAACCTTTTTCTTAAACTACATATTTTAAACTGGACAATTTTAAACACTTTTCTGGGATGCTCTGATTGTTTTTCTCGCTTTACTGGGAAGCTTAGCAGAAGTAGACATCTGCCGGTTATGATGTTAGTGCAGGGTGAGCTGACACACAGTGGACTTCCTACTAGGGCACACTACTCAGTGCAACACAGTATTACTCTGTCATAGCTCATGGATTACTGCATACAATAGCTGAGGATCAGCAGAGGCATTCATTTGGCAGTTATAGGGACATAAATTAGGTTCCTTACACTGTGTCTTCCAGCTCCCCTGGGATAATGTCCATTTGCTGAAGCATTATGACAACTCAGTGACACAATGGTAGGGATTAACTGAGCTGGGCTTGAGTCATTGATAAGTCATTGTCTCAACACAGCCATATAATGCTGTGAAAGGATCCATGAACTCAAATGATTTGGGTGGATCCCATCTTCCTTATCAAATATAAGCTATGTTTCCAGAAGATATCATAATTGGTAAATAAATGTTACACCCACAGAGCTGCAATAGTTTCGTAGCCAGTTAAGAATGGCTAAAAGTGGGCTGCCATGTGCCTTTTATGGCTTCCGTCTGGCCACTTTACCATAAAGGACTGTTTGGTGGAGTACTGCAGAGATGGTTGTCCTTCTGGAAAGTTTTCCCATCTCCACAGAGGAACTCTGGAGCTCTGTCAGAGTGACCATTGGGTTCTTGGTCACCTCCCTGACCAAGGCTCTTCTCCCCTGATTGCTCAGTTTGGCCGGGCAGCCAGCTCTAGGAAATGTCTTGGTGGTTCCAAACTTCTTCCATTTAAGAATGGAGGCCACTGTGTTCTTGGGGACCTTCAAAGCGGTCTGCTCAAGAGGAAGCTTCTCACTGTAACCAGTTCCTGTAATCTTGTTCAGGTTATTAATCAACCTACCAGGGTGTTTACAAACACTACAGGAACAAGATCATCCACATGTATCGATCACATTTTTACTAATACTGTTGAACTTTGTTCTAAAGCTGTATCGGTACCCATTGGATGCAGTGATCACAATATAGTGACTATATCCAGGAAAGCCAAAGTTCCCAAAAGCCTGCCCTAAAATAGTGTATAAGAGATCACACAAAAGATTTTGCTGTGACTCTTATGTGGATGATGTTAAAAATATTTGTTGGTCTGATGTGATTAATGAGGAGCATCCAGACGCTGCACTTGATGAATTTATGGAATTGCTTCTTCCAATTATTGATACACATGCACCTGTTAAGAAACTGACTGTTAGAACTCTTGAAGCTAGGGGGCAGAATTTTTATGTTTGGAAAAATAACGTTCCCAATGTAAGCTGCCTATTTCTCAGGTCCAGATGCTAGAATATGCATATAATTGACAGAGTAGGATATGAAACACTCTAAAGTCTCCAAAAATGTCAAAATATTGTCTGTGAGTATAACAGAACTGATTTTGCAGGCGAAAACCTGAGGAAATCCAACCCGGAAGTGACTCTTATTTAGAAAAATCACTGTTCCATTACCTGCCTTTCGTCCATTTAAAGGGATATCAACCAGATTCCTTTTCCTGTGGCTTCCTCAGGGTGTGAACAGTCTTTAGACATAGTTTCAAGCTTTTATTCTGAAAAATGAGCGAGATTTATCAAATCGCGTCAGTGGATAGCTGAATGTCCTTCCATTAGTTCATGCGCGCGAGTTGTAGCTCRACATTTTCTTTATCTCTGTTATTGAATAGTTTACCGTCCGGTTGAAATATTATCGATTATTTATGTTAAAAACAACCTGAAGATTGATTATTAAAAACGTTTGACATGTTTCTACGAACTTTACGGATACTATTTGGAATTTTCGTCAACCCTTAATGACCTGCCTGTGGAATACTGAACATAACGCGCCAAACAAATGGAGTTTTTTTGATATAAAAATAATCTTTATCGAACAAAAGGAACATTTATTGTGTAACTGGGAGTCTCGTGAGTGCAAACATCCGAAGATCATCAAAGGTAAGCGATTAATTCTATTGCTTTTCTGACTTTCGTGGCCAATCTACATTGCTGCTAGGTGTTTGTAATGTTTTGTCTAGTGATCGATAAACTCACACAAACGCTTGGATTGCTTTCACTGTAAAGCATATTTTCAAAATCTGACATGACAGGTGGATTAACAACAAGCTACGCTGTGTTTTGCTATATTGCRCTTGTGATTTCATGAATATAAATATTTTTAGCAATTTCTTTTTAATTTGCCGCTCTGCAATTCAGCGGTTGTTGATGAAAATGATCCCGCTAAAGGGATCCATGCGTCAAGAAGGCTCCATGGATTGATGAGGAATTGAAAAACTGAATGATTGAAAGAGATGKGACAAAAGGAGTGGCTAATAAGTCTGGCTACACATCTAACCGGCTGACTTACTGCAAATTGAGAAATTATGTGAAAAAATATAGGAAAAAAACTGTATTATGAAGCCAAGATCAATGATATAAAGATTGATGGGGGGAAAAAATKTTGTAGTACTTTAAATTAMATTTTGGGCAGAAAGACAAATTCAACTCCATCTTTGATCGAATCAGTTGGCTTATTCATCACAAAACAATTTGATGTTGACAAATATTTTAATGATTACTTCATTGGCAAAGTGGGCAAACTTAGGCAGGAAATGCCAACAGTGAGATATTGTATTCATATATAAAAAAACGAATAATGAAAGAAAAGCATTGCAAGTTTGAATTTTGTAAAGTTAGTGTGAGAGAGGTGGAAAAATAATTGTTAACGATCAATAATGACAAGCCTCCTGCCATTGAAAACTTAGATGGAAAGCTACTGAGGATGGTAGCTGCCTCTATAGCCACTCCTATCTGTCATATCTTTAATCTGAGCCTAGAGGAAAGTCTTTGTCCTCAGGCCTGGAGGGAAGCCAAAGTAATTCCGCTACCCAAGAGTGGTTAAGCGGCCTTTACTGGTTCTAACAGCAGACCTATCAGCTTACTGCCAGCTCTTAGCAAACTGTTGGAAAGAATTGCATTTGATCAAATACAATGCTATTTCTCTGTAAACAAATGAACAACAGACTTTCAGCATGCTTACAGAGAAGGGCACTCAACATGTACTACACTGACACAAATGACTGATGATTGGTTGAAAGACATTGATAATAACAAGATTGTGGGAGCTGTACTGTTAGATTTCAGTGCAGCCTTTGATATTATTGACCATTACCTGTTGTTGAAAACACTTTTGTGTTATGGCTTTTAAACACAGCATGTGTGTCCATGTATGCTGATGATTCAACCATATACGCATCAGCAACCACAGCTAATTAAGTCCCTGAAACCCTTAACAAAGAGTTGCAGTCTGCATTGGAATGGGTGGCCAGTAATAAACTGGTCCTGAACATCTCTGAAACTAAGARCATTGTATTTGGTACAAATCATTCCCTAAGTTCTAGACCTCAGCTGAATCTGGTAATGAATGGTGTGGCTGTTAAACAAGTTGAGGAGACTAAATTACTTGGTGTTACCTTAGATTGTAAACTGTCATGGTCAAAACATATAGATYCAATGGTTGTAGAGAYGGGGAGAGTTCTGTCCGTAGTAAAGAGATGCTCTGCTTTTTTGACACCACATTCCCACAAAGCAAGTTCTGCAGGCTCTAGTTTTATCTTATCTTGATTATTGTCCAGTCATATGGTCAAGTGTTGCAAGGAAAGACCTAGTTAGGCTGCAGCTGGCCCAGAACACAGCGGCACGTCTTGTTCTTCATTGTAATCAGAGGGCTGATATTAATACTATGCATGYCAGTCTCTCTTGGCTAAGAGTTGAGGARAGACTGACTGCACCACTTCTTGTTTTTATAAGAAACATTMATSTGTTGRAAATAGTCAACTTACACACAGCTCTGACACACACATTTATCCCACCAGACATGCCACCAGGGGTCTTTTCACAATCCCCAAATACAGAACAAATTCAAGAAGGCGTACAGTATTATATAGAGACATTATTGCATGGAACTCCGTTCCATCTCATATTGCTCAAATGAACAGCAAACCTGCTTTTAAAAAAACAGGTAAAGCAACACCTCGCGGCACAACGACTCTGCCCTATTTGACCTAGATAGTTTGCGTATGTATTGATATGTAGACTACGTGTGCCTTTTTAAAATTATTTTTTTATTGATGTAGTTCTGTCCTTGAGCTGTTATTGTCTATTAATGTTCTGTATTATGTTTCATGTTTTGTGTGGAACCCCAGGAAGAGTAGCTGCTGCTTTTTCAACAGCTAATGGGGATCCTAATAAAATGCCCCAAAAAATGATGCAGAAGTTTTTTGGTACTCTTCCTCAAGATATGGGCCTCAACACATTCCTGTCTCTGAGCTCTACAGACAATTCCTTCGACCTCATGGCTTGGTTTTTGCTCTGACATGCACTGTCAACTGTGAGACCTTATATAGACAGGTGTGTGTGCCTTTCCAAATCATGTCCAATCAATTGAATTTACCACAGGTGGACTCCAATCAAGTTGTAGAAACATCTCAAGGATGATCAATGGAAACAGGATGCACCTGAGCTCAATTTCGAGTCTCAAAGCAAAGGGTCTGAATACTTATGTAAATAAGGTTTTTCAGTTTTTTATAAATTTGCTAAAAAATCTCATTATGGGGTGTATTGTGTGTAGATTGATGATAATTTGTTTTTATTTAATCCATTTTAGAATAAGGTTGTAAAGTAAACAAAATGTGGAAAAAGTCAAGGGGTCTGAATACTTTCTGAAGGCTCTGTTTTTGCTGTTCTTCATAGTGGAATTGCAATTCCATCTTCTGCAGTCTAACCTCTTGTGGACAGACTACGTAAATCGTATAGTTAACGTGAGGTGGCCATTTTAGCATGTAAATATTGGTGGACCAAACTCCACATTTATTTAGATGCATGCCAGCAAAGCCACAACACTAAACAAATACATTAATTTCACTATAACGGTGACAAATGGTGCCCACAAACTGTTAGGGCCTACATAAAGCTGTCCCAACAGCAGAGCTTTCCTTTCAGCACCATGGAGTCCTTACCACTGCTACACCTGGCTATCAGCGGAGCTTTGTCAGGCAGAAAAACAGTTAATTCAGCCTCATTTCCTGTCTTAAAAAAAACATAGCTGAGAGACCGTGTTTGTATACAGCCTTATAAACTAAAAAAATATATATATATTGTTTGCAAACTGATTTGTGACACGTATTAATCCTCAAAGAACATGCAAAACAGGCAACAACAAAAAATAWATACATATATATTTATTTTTATAGCTTTTTCTAGCTAAACAGGTGGGGGCTCTGTCCCACCTGCCATGAATGACGAGTYGCCACAGTTAACGTGAGATGTTCAGTTCTGGGTTGCTGAGATTATCTGCAGTCTATTATCAATGTTACATGCAGGTTAGTCACTGACCGAGAACCAGCTGTCCTCTACTCTCTTACTCTTGAGATAAGAAATACATCAATACAACTGAAATGTTGGAGAGCTAACAACATCCCTGTCCTGAATTAATACTGACTAATCACAGCCATAATTATGAAGACATGATTAAAACATCTACTTTATGCTTGTGAAACCAACCAGGGAACCAGTGGTTCAACAAAGACTGTCATCATTAAGGCGACGAAATGCATAAATATCTAGAAATAAATATCTAGCTAGAAATGAAGGAGACCCAAGACGTTGTTGGAGAGGAGTTTTGAAAATGCTTGTACTGAAGACTCTGAAATAAAACAGCGGGAACAATTGAGAACAGAGTGAATGGAGAGAGGGAGGAGGAGGGAGTTTAGGAGGAGAGAGGTGTGTGTTTTACCTGGAGTCATACATGGGGTCTGTGTACATGGGAGGACATAACAGGGGCTCCTGGGACCCCTTCCTGCTGCTGCCTCGCTCAGGGGGATAATCTGTGGAAGGAGGAAGGGGTTAGTCTATCAAACAATATTCAACCACTAARACTACTGCTTGACGTTTAATAGAGGGAAGACCGTACATTTGAAGTTTTTGACTTGAGTGATGGAGGAGTATTGGGGAAAGATGCTTGAATTCTGTGAATACTTTATAGAACTCTATGTACAGTGGGTATGATAAATACCATACCATACGTTTTGTACCTTTTGGGATTTCATTCCCTGTAATTCATTTCTGTCTGGATAATGAGGAATGACGGCTGAATAAAGCATGTTTATGAGTAATGAAGAAAGAAAAAAGTCAGCGTAAAATAAACTGAACTCATATCCATTCTCCATCCTTTTGAACAGTGCAGCTGTTATTACAGTGTAATAACAGGTAACATTAACCAGACTAGGTTGTGACTGTAGTAGACTAGACAGTAGCCATGCTGAGCTCATATGTTGTCCCTTAGTGGTGTGTGGCGCTGGCTGGTTAGTAGCAACATAATCTTCTCAACCATTCAGAGTTAAGAGGCTATTTTTGCTGGTTCTTAGCAGGAGGCATTGTCTTGGCTTACTGTAAAGTGTTTCGTTACAATACTGATGACCAATAACCTGCATGGCCACATCTATTCTATTCTAGTCTATTCTAGCCTATGAGCAACATACATATGCACACGCACACACTGACACAAACATACTTACCTAGCACACACACAAACACACAGTCTCTCTCCCTCTCTCTCTCTCTCTCTCTCTCTCTCTCTCTCTCTCTCTTCCCTCTCTCCTCTCTCTCTCTCCCTCTCTCTCTCTCTCTCTCTCTCTACTCTCTCTCTCTCTCCTCTCTTTCTCTCTGTGTCTCTCTCTGTGTCTCTCTGTCTCCTCTGTGTCTCTCTCTTGTCTCTCTCTGTGTCTCTCCTGTTCTCTCTCTGTTCTCTCTCTGCTCTGTCTCTCTCTCGTGTCTCTCTCTGTTCTCTCTCTTGTCTCTCTCTGTGTCTCTCTCTGTGTCTCTCTCTGTGTCTCTCTCTGTGTCTCTCTTTGTTTGTCTCTCTTTGTGTCTTCTCTTCTGTGTCTCTCTCTGTGTCTCTCTCTGTGTCTCTCTCTGTGTCTCTCTCTGTGTCTCTCTCTGTGTCTCTGTGTCTCTCGCTCTCTCTCTCCTCTCTCTCTCTCTTCTCTCTCCTCTCTCTCTCTCTTCTCTCTCTCTCTCTCTCTCTCTGTCTCTCTCTCGCTCTTCCTCTACTGGCTCTGTGTATTCTCTGTGATTTCCACAGTCTAATCTACAGTAGACTGTCAGTGTTTGGCTGTTGTAACAGGTGGTTAATTAGTGGCTTAACATACCTTCACACACACACACAGACAGAAAGACACACAGACACTCACACACACACACACACACACACACACACACACACACACACACACAGTGTCTGTACCTTCACAGTCCAACAGGAAGCAGGTCAGCAGGTGGGGACACACTTCCTCCAGCACAGAACAGAAAGCAGACAACCCAGACGGCCCCTTCAAGGACAACTGGTCCAAAAACACCTCTACTCTCTTTTTTCTGGACTCCTGCTCTAGTATCTCCTTGTGCTCCCCTAGAGAGAACACCTTGTCGTACACCAGGTACGGCAGCACATTGTTTACATCCAACTCATTCAGAATCCTCTCACGGTTCCGTTTCAGAATCTTCGCCGCCCATTTCTTTTTCTTACGGCTGTAGGTTTTCCTGGCAACGGACCTCGCAGGTTTCTGTTTTTTTTGTTTCTTGACAAACCACTTCTTGGTTCCGTTTTCAAACATCTTAAGAACCAGAGATTCTTCCACTGCTTTATCGATACAGTAACCCAAGGCAGGAAGGTGCATATTGATGTTTCATATATCCATGCCACAGACTTCCCCACCCAAACAAACAAACACTCTGCTTTTGTTGTGGTTTGCTGAGTGGTTGTCTGTTCCGGAACAGGAAGAGACCAATCTGAACAGTGGCTGGACTGAATCCTACTGTAGCCTGGCTGGTGCTTACAGACAGGATAAGAGGATTATTTAAATAGTCTAAGTAGACCACTACAGCCTGCTCACCGGTGTGCTGTGTAGACACTACCAGTTTGGCTATGCTCACTTGAACCCAGGACACCACAGTGTTGTAGGGAAAACAATCTATTTTGAATGTTTCTCTTTATGCATAAAATATACTGTATTCTGGTTTGGGATCATCCGTTGGGAGAAATTAACCAGGTACTATGGAAAAAAGGAGGAGTGTTGATCTAGGATCAGGTTCCCTCTCATTCATTGTGATTGATTAAAAGGCTAAACTGATCCTAGATCTGCACTCCTACACTGAGACTGGATGCATGCTCTGGGTTTGCTGAGGAACGCTCAACTCCCTTTTCTTATATCGACGGAGGAGTTGAGTTTTGTTAACTGGTTGCGGAATTTTCTAGCAACAACATTGAGTCACCATCAGTCAATTCGTATTTAAAAAAAACAATTCTGACAGCTTACCTGTACTTATGTTTGTCCTGTACAACCGTGGTCCTTCCGCACGAAGCTCAAATTCAAACTTTTATTGAATACAATCACCGACTTTTTCCTCATTTGGATTTGCTCGTACTACTTACTACATCAGCTGGTACATACACATAGAGTATCACAGTATGAGTCATAATACCCATAAAAAAAACGAGCTGAATATATTGATAAAAGTCACCTTGTCTGAGAGAGATTCACATTTTTATCATGTAGTTGTACAGCAGACGCTCTTATCTAGAGCGACTTACAGTTGTGAGTAAATACATTTTCATACTTCTTCGTACTTGTGCCCCGTGGGAATCGAACCCACAACTCTGGTGTTGCAAGTGCCATGCTCTACCAACTGAGCCACACGGGACCAGTCTCAAATCATGGTTATCAAAACGTCCYKCCAGGGTAAGCCGACACGAAACACAGCCCTTATTTGAAGTGTTTCCAAAAGTATGTGGACACCTGCTCGTCCAACATCTCATTACATAATCATGGGAATTAACATGGCRTTGGTCCCCCCTTTGCTGCTATAACAGCCTCCACTCTTCTGGGAAGGCTTTCCACTAGATGTTGGAACATTGGTGCGGGGACTTGCTTCCATTCAGCCACGAGCATTAGTGAGGTCGGGCACTGATGTTGGGCGATTAGACCTGGCTCGCAGTCGGCGTTCCAATTCATCCCAAAGGTGTTCAATGGAGTTGAGGTCAGGGCTCTGTTCAGACCAGTCAAGTTCTTCCACACCGATCTCGACAAACCATTTCTGTATGGACCTCGCTTTGTGCACGGGGGCGTTGTCATGCTGAAACAGGAAAGGGCCTTCTCCAAACTGTTGCCACAAAGTTGGAAGCACAGAATCGTCTAGAATGTAATTGTATGCTGTAGCGTTAAGATTTCCCTTCACTGGAACTAAAGGGCCTAGCCCGAACCATGAAAAACAGCCCCAGACCATTATTCCTCCGCCACCAAACTTTACAGTTAGCACTGTGCAGTGGGGCAAGTGGCGTTCTCCTGGCATCCGCCAAACCCAGATTCGTCCTTCAGACTGCCAGATGGTGAAGCGTGATTCATCACTCCAGAGAACGCSTTTCCACTGCTCCAGCCGACGCTTGGCATTGCACATGGTGATCTTATGCTTGTGTGCGGCTGCTTGGCCATGGAAACCCATTTTATGAAGCTCCCGAAGAACAGTTMTTGTGCTGACGTTGCTTCCAGAGGCAGTTTGGGCCTCGGTAGTAAGTTTTGCAACCGAGGACAGAGGATTTTTACACGCTACGCACTTTAGCACTCGGCGGTCCAGTTCTATGAGCTTGTGTGGCCTACCACTTCACGGTTGAGCCGTTGTTGCTCCTAGACGTTTCCATTTCACAATAACAGCACTTACAGTTGACCGGGGMAGCTCTAGCAGCGCAGAAATTTGACGGACTGACTTGTTGGAAAGGTGGCATTTTATGACGGTGCCACGTTGAAAGTCACTGAGCTCTACAGTACAGGCCATTCTACTGCCAATGTTTGTCTATGGAGATTGCATGGCTGTGTGCTCAGTTTTATACACCTGTCAGCAACGGGTGTGGCTGAAATAGCCGAATCCACAAATTTGTCCACATACTTTTGTGTATATAGAGTAGGTACAGGTAAGCATTTTCAGAATTAAATTTTTTACAAGAATCGACTGATGGTGACTCAATGTTGCTATCAAATCTCTCGACCAGTTATCAAAACTCAACTCCTCGTTGATATAAGAGAACGGAGTTGAGCGTTCCTCAGCTAGCCCAGTACCCAGTATGTACAGTACCAACCGTCTCAAGAGTAGAGGTGCTGATCTAGGCTCCTGAGTGGCACCGTTCTAATCTCTGAAATTGTTGCGTTTATTTTTTTGTTCAGTATGACATACTATATATATATATATATGTATGTATATATATATAGGGCAGAAATTTGACGAACTGACTTGTTGCAAAGGTGGCATCCTAAGACGGTGCCACGTTTAAAGTCACTGAGCTCTTCAGTAAGACCATTCTACTGCCAATGTTTGTCTATGGAGATTGCATGGCTGTGTGCTCGATTTTATACACCTGTCAGCAACGGGTGTGGCTGAAATGGCAGAATCCACTAATTTGAAGGGGTGTCCACATACTTTTGACCATGTAGTGTATATATATGCTACTACTTTGGCCTAGCCTGAGTGCCAGTCGGTTYGTGCTATCATACCAACTCCAATGTCACTCATTGTCATGTCCAATTAGTAAAAAAAAAAACGAATGAAGTTTGGTTTGAAAATGGCTGCTTTGGAGTTGGCAAGAGTACAAACTCCCCAGTGGCGCAGTGCGTCTCAGTACTAGAGGCGTCATTACAGACCCTGGTTTAATTCCAGGCTGTATCACAACCGGCTGTGATTAAGAATTTGTTCTTAACTGACTTGCCTAGTTAAATAAAAGCTGATGAGTATACGGTCAAAAAGGTCCTGGGACTATACTCTCAGTAGGAGTACTGATCAAGGATCTGTCCATATAATCTTATGAATTATTATCTTAAACAGATAAACTGATCCAAGATCAGCACTCGTACTCTGAGACACTTTCTGAACAGGGGCCCAGATCTACATGAGCCATATTTCTATGCTCTGAGGACTGTTAGTTCTTTCTTCTCCCAGTAGAGGTCATTAGTTGATCAGTGAACACCAAAGCTGTCTCTTATACACATCTAGATGTGTATAAGAGACAGGATCTACATGAGCCATATTTCTATGCTCTGAGGACTGTTAGTTCTTTCTTCTCCCAGTAGAGGTCATTAGTTGATCAGTGAACACCAAAGACATGATCACATCCACAGTATTACAAATGAGAGGCTATTTCAGGTCAGTAGACATTCTTACAGACTGGTAACTAAATGTTAATCAATTGGCCAGCGTGCACGCAAGATTTGGCATTGGGTCACAAATGGCACCCTTATTCCCTATATAGTGCACTACCTTTGAACAGAGGCCTAAAGGGGAATAGGTTGCCATTTGTGACGCTGACAGAGAAGCTTGGCCAATACAAACCTATTGTATCTGTTAGTGTAATGGAGATATGATACCTTTTAGGATTGTGGGTATTTAATATAGATGGGGTTGGACAATATAACTTAGAACTAACATGCCATTCACATTACAAATCACAAAAAAGAGTTGGCTAATCACGTTTTATTACAATTAGTCTCCTTTGAAAGAACTTTTTTCATGCCCCAAGAGAGGTACCGGATAGGTTCCAGGACGCAACAGACCCAAACTGAGAGGTACTGGATCTGGCCAAATAGGATTCCAGAACGCAAAAGTCCAAAACTGAGAGGTACCGGATCCGGCTCAAATATAGCACTGGAGAGGCCAAACTGTGTTTGTTAATGTATTGGGACATAATACCCATTAGAGCTATCAAATCAGATAAGCCAAACTGCTGATAAACCTGAACAAACTGCTGATAAACCTGAACAAACGGATGATAAAGAATGATGGAGGCCATTATGTTCTTGGGAACCTTCAATGCTGCAGAAATGTTTTGGTACCCTTCCCCAGATCTGTGCCTCGACACAATCCTGTCTCGGAGCTCTACAGACAATTCCTTTAACTTCATACCTTAGTTTTTGCTCTGACATGCACTGTCAACTGTGGGACCTTATTTAGACAGGTTTGTGCATTTCCAAATCATGTATAATCAATTGAAAATACCACAGGTGGACTCCAATCAAGTTGTTGAAACATCTTAAGGATGATCAATGGAAACAGGATACACCTGACCTCAATTTCGAGTTTCATCACAAAGGGTCTGAATACTTGTGTAAATAAGGTATTTCTGTTTTGTATTTTGTTTTATAAATGTAAAAATCTTTTTTTTTAAACTGTTATTATGGGGTATTGTGATGTCATTATGGGGTATTGTGATGTCATTATGGGGTATTTTGTGAAGACTGATGAGGAAAAAAATKTATTTMATCAATTTTAGAATAAGGCTGTAACGTAACAATATGTGGAAAAAGTCAAGGGGTCTGAATACTTTCCGAATGCACTGTATGTCAGTGAAGACCACCTATTTCAGATCAATAACAGACACCATATTTGCTGAGGTCCTTGACAATCATCTTGGCCACTATCTGGAGAGCTTGTTGAGGGCAGGTGCAGTTGCCGCGGTGACGCAACCTGACAGAATGCTGTCTATTGTGCTATCTGTAGAAGTTTGTGAGGGTCTTAGGGCCCTTGCTAAATTTCTTCAGCTGCCCTGAGGTTGTAGAGGAGCTGTTGTGGCTTTTTCACCACGGTGTTGGTGTGGTGGGACCATTTCAGCTACTCAGTGATTTGCACGCCAAGGAACTTTAAGCTTTTGACCTTCTCCAATGCGGGACTCGAGATGTGGATTGGGGCGCGCTCCCTCTGTCCACTGTAGTCCACAAACAGCTCCTTTGTTTTTTTACATTGAGGAAGAGGTTATTTTTCTGGCACCACTCCTCCAGGGCTCTAACTTCCTCACTGTAGGCTGTGTTGTCATTGTTGGTAACCAGGCCTACCACTGTTGTGTTGTCTGCAAAATTAATGATTGAGTTAGAGTCGTGCAGAGCCACGCGGTCATGGGTGAACAGGGAGTACAGGAGGGAGCTGAGCACACACCCTTGGGGGGCCCCTGTGTTGCGGATGAGCGTGGCGGAGGKGTTGCTGCCTCCTCTCACCACTTTGGGTCAGCCCGTCAGGAATTCTAGGACCCAGTTGCACAGGGAGGGGTTCAGATCCCGGGCCCTGAGCTAAGTGACAACCTTGGAGAGCACTATATGGTTGAAAGCGGCGCTGTAGTCGATGAACAGTRTTTTCATTTACAGCTTGAAACAAGTGGGGACAACAGACTGGGTTAGGGAGAGGTTGAATATGTCCGTAAGCACTCCAGCCAGCTGGTCTGCACATGCAATGAGGATGCGGCTTGTTATGCTGTCCGGGCCGGCCGCCTTGCGAGGATTAATATGCTTGAAAGTCCTACTCACATCAGCTACGAAGTTTGGGAGCACGCAGTCCTCGTGAGCAGCGGGGTCCGATAACAAATTTTGAAAGTTGCTCCAAAATGTCAAATTTTTAAGTTGTAAAAACTTGGATTGAACACACGACCCTCGGAGCCGGAGTTCACGGCTTACGTGGTATTCCTTTTAGTGCAATGGTGATTGCACTGTCCGTGGATCTGTTGGGGCAGTACGCAAATTGTAATAAAAACATCTGCTAAATGGTATACAGTATATGACTTATAAAGTGTGGTTACATTTAATTTGCTCTGTTATACCCACTTTGGAATGAGTTCGATAGCAACCGTGAATATAGTTTGTAATTAAGAGGTCTTCTCGATACTCATTCTCACAATACTACATTGGTAGTAGTCAGTGACAAATGTAAAAGCAGGGCTTGGTTAAAACCTGGAGGGGAGACCAAATGAATGGCTGTAGATCAACTCTCCAGTWGGAGGTGCTGCCCAGCCTTTAAAAACGTCTTGTTTTTTTAAGTGAATATATAAAATTGAAGATCTGACGTTTCAAAGGCACAAATTCAAAGGTTTGTCTATGTTGAAAATTGGTTACATTGATGACAATTCTGTGGTTACATTTTTTTATATTTTAAATCCAATGTATTTTCCAYGTAGATTCCACATCAAAATACATTGACAAATGACATTGAAACAACATTGATTTGATCAGTTTGTGCCCAGGGGTTAGCTTGGGCACAACAGCAATACACATCCATGAGGTGAGACTGCTGTTAGCCTATGCTTCACACTATATAGCAATGCAACTCTTATCAACACTGTTGGTTTTATTTGATAGTTTTATGACTTCTAAATGTGATCGATCCTATCAGTTCTGGCAGGTTAAGCTTTGGCAAAGTTGCAATTAAAATATTGGTTTAAAGTGATACAGTAACAGTCAGTCGAAACTTTGGCAAATACGTGTGATGACACTGCCTGGTCTTTCGGCAAACAAGGAAGAAGGAGGTTTTATGGGAAGAACGGGTGGATCATACCTGTGGCCCTACCTGAGTATGATTGACCAACCAACCTCTCCCATCCTCCTCGACCTCTATCTTTAACAGTCAATATTTTACTTCATGATATTCACTGAAGTAAGCTTGATAATCCTATGTTAGCATAATTTAAAGATAACATTTTATTATTTGCCTGTTTTTAGTTGATAGAGTTCTGTGTGCTTTTGACCTTATAGCTTACTAACCAAGTCTGGAACCAACAGGACCCTGAACAGCTTATACAGCTTAAATAGTTAACCAATAGCTACCCTCAATCCTACAACTATTGTATGCAGTGATCATGCGCCYATGAAAGGGAAAGGAGGATAAGATTGAATGCATTCAACTGAAATGTGTCTTCCGCATTTAATCCAACCCCTCTGAATCAGCCAAGTGTGGAGGGCTGCCTTAATCACGAGCCTTAGTTATACTGTTAGCACTGAGGCAGTTTGCCCTGGTAGGAAGTCCAGATCACACATAAATATCACAGTCATGTCTACTGCTGATAAGCCTCCCAGTAAAGCAATAAAAACAATCAAGAATCCCAGAGAAGTCCAAAGTTTGGACACACCTACTTATTAAACATGGAATCATGWAGTAACCAAAAAAATGTTAAACAAATCAAAATACTGTATATTGTATATTTGAGATTCTTAAAAGTGACAGCTTCGCACACTTTATGAGGTAGTCACCTGGAATGCATTTCATTTAACAGGTGTGCCTTGTTAAAAGTTMATTTGTGGAATTTCTTTCCTTCTTAATGCGTTTGAGCCAATCAGTTGTTTTATGAAAATAGGACAAGGTAGGAGAAGATAGTCCTATTTGGTAAAATACCAAGTCCATATTATGGCAAGAACAGCTCAAATAAGCAAAGAGAAATGACAGTCCATCATTACTTAAATGCTAATTACAGCCAAATAAACAGACACATCTCAACATCAAATGTTCAGAAGAGACTGCATGAATCAAGCCTTCATGGTCGAATTGCTGCAAAGAAACCACTACTAAAGGACACCAATAAGAAGAAGAGACTTGCTTGGGCCAAGAAACACAAGCAATGGACATTAGACCGGAGTCCAAATTTGAGATTTTTGGTTCAAACCGCCCTGTCTTTGTGAGACGCAGAGTAGGTGAACGGATGATTTTCGCATGTGTGGTTCCCACCGTGAAGCATGGAGGAGGAGGTGTGATGGTGCTTTGCTGGTGACACTGTCAGTGATTTATTTATAATTCAAGGCACACTTAACCAGCATGGCTACCACAGCAATACGCCATCCCATCTGGTTTGCGCTTTTATTTATTTTTCAACAGGACAATGACCCAACACACCTCCAGGCTGTGTAAGGCTATTTGACCAAGACGGAGAGAGATGGAGAGCTGCATCAGATTACCTGGCCTCCACAATCACCCGACCTCAACCCAATTGAGATGGTTTGGGATGGGATGGACCGCAGAGTGAAGGAAAAGCAGCCAACAAGTGCTCAGTATATGTGGGAACTCCTTCAAGACTGTTGGAAAAGCATTCCAGGTGAAGCTGGTTGAGAGAATGCTAAGAGTGTTCAAAGCTGTCATCAAGACAAAGGGTGGCAACTTAGAAGAATATAACATATGTTTTGATTTGTTTAACACTTACTTGGCTACAACGTGATTCCATATGTCATTCCATAGTTTTGATGTCTTCATTATTATTCTTGAATGTAGAAAATAGTAAAAAATAAAGAAAAACCCTTGAATGAGTAGGTGTCCAAACTTTTGACTGGTACTGTATGTAGCCTAAGAAACAAGGTTCATGAAATCGATAACTTGCTGGTAACAGATAACATTCATATACTGACCAWCTCTGAAACAAATAGAATTAATGCTTTTGATGATACAGTGGTAGCAATGCATGGTTTCAACATTCAGAAGAGACAGGAATGCCAATGGTGGAGGTGTTTGTTGCTGTGCATATTCAGAGTCATATTCCTGTGATGTTTAGAAAGAATCTCATGTCAATATGGCTACAGGTTCATMTGCCACACCAAATTGTTATTTATTTAACTAGGCAAATCAGGTAAGAACAAATTATTATTTACAATGACAGCCTAAGAACAGTGGGTTAACTGCCTTGTTCAGGGGCAGAACGACATTCTCATTCACTATAGACTTATACCAAACGGATGACAGTATACCGTACTCATTCACTATAGACTTATACCAAGTGGATGACAGTCTACTGTAATCATT
>NW_019942776.1:114291-116278 GCF_002910315.2 Salvelinus sp. IW2-2015 | reverse complement strand
TACTGTACTCATTCACTATAGACTTATACCAAACGGATGACAGTATGCTGTACTCAAAAACAAATTTGGAGCAAATCATATTTTATAAATCAATTAATTTAGTGGATTTTTAAACCTCATTAAGCAGTTCATCAATGCCAAACGCTTTCCCATTTTTTGCAGCTTCAATCACCTTCTTAACTTCTGCCACAGACAGCTCCTCGTTTAAATAAGCGTTACTAATATATAAGACGGTTCTAACATTGTATTTCCCATTATAGTTTTCAGGGAACATATGTCTTTATACAATTCTTCCTCAAAAATATGTCACATTTTCGTTACCTGCCAATACCTGGCTCTGGTCCATTTCACTTTAATATCACAACCACTTATATTACAGTGTCTGATCCCGAGATCTGATGAAATCTCTTTGTGGCAAATAGTCAATAAGTATTGAGTTTCTGCCCGAGTAATAGTCAGCTGGCTAGCACACCTGTAAGCTGCGGGTACCTGAGTGCCCAATCACATATTGAGTGATTGACAGGTCTGAAACCCTACCAACTCTCTGACTCTCACAAATCACCTGCTCCTCCCCTGATACTCCCACTCACTTTGATCGATTGACAGGCCAAAATGTTAAGAACGAGGACATTGAATGGGAGGAATAATATTGTTTTAAGCAATAAGGATTGGAATTTTGCACTTTCTAGGTGCAAGGGTAAAAATGTAAAAAACGGAGTTTTCATCTTCTTTTTGTCACAATAATGTAGTACAATTTAAAAATGTGAATTTTGATTTATCTTTTAACAATTTTCTTTCTCAAAATAGCAAAATGTTATCCGGAATGGCATTGGACAAAAAACTGGAGTTTTGTGTTTAAATTTGGTCATTGATTATGTTTACATATAAACAATATTGAAAACATATTATTACGTCTCCAGATAATCCATTGGTCACAGATACCTTAAAAGAAAAAGGTGAAGGCGTGAATCAGAAAACCAGTCAGTATCTGGTGTGACCACCATTTGCCTCATTCAGCGCGACACATCTCCTTCACATAGAGTTGATCAGGCTGTTGATTGTGGCCTGTRGAATGCTGTCCCACTCCTCTTCAATGGCTGTACGAAGTTGCTGGATATTGGTGGGAACTGGAACACGCCGTCGTGTGCGTCGATCCAGAGCATCCCAAACATGCTCAATGGGTAAACTGTCTGGTGAGTATGCAGGCCATGGAAGAACTGGGACATTTTCAGTTTCCAGGAATTGTGTACAGATCCTTGTGACATGGGGCCGTGCATTATCATGCTGGAACATGAGGTGATGGCGGGGGGATGAATGGCACAACAATGGGCCTCAGGATCTAGTCACGGTATCTCTGTGCATTCAAATAGCCATCGRTAAAATGCAATTATGTTCGTGGTCTGCAGCTTTTGCCTGCCCGTACCATAACCCCACCGCCACCATGGGGCACATTGACATCAGCAAACCGCTCACCCACACGGCGCCATACACCTGGTCTGCAGTTGTGAGGCCAGTTGGACATACTGCCAAATTCTCTAAAACGATGTCGGAGGCAGCTTATGGTAGAGAAATTAATATTTAATTATCTGGCAACACCTGTGGTGGACACTCCTGCAGTCAACATGCCAATTGCACGCTCCTGCAAAACTTGAGACATGCCACAAACTGTGGCATTGTGTTGTGTGACAAAACTGCACATTTTAGAGTGKCCTTTAATTGTCCCCAGCACAAAGTGCACCTGTGTAATGATCATGCTGTTTAATCAGGTTCTTGATATGCCCCAGCTGTCAGGTGGATGGATTATCTTGGCAAAGGAGAAATGTTCACTAACAGGGATGTAAATAAATGTGTGCACAAAATTTGAGAGAAATATGTTTTTTGCAGGCCCAGGTCTCAACAGGCAGGCCCAGGTCTCAACAGGCAGGCCCAGGCCTCAACAGGCAGGCCCAGGTCTCAACAGGCAGGCCCAGGCCTCAACAGGCAGGCC
>NW_019942776.1:106418-107517 GCF_002910315.2 Salvelinus sp. IW2-2015 | reverse complement strand
CAGAGTTACATATGAAGCTTATCTTGGCTCTATACTTGGCCCTGTTCACCCCCTGAGTGTGTTGTTGACGAAATGTGTTTTCTAGTCTGAGTTATAATATTAATGACCCAAGCCCAGCTCAGTTAACCCCTACCCTTGTGTCTCTGAGTCATTGTGCTTCAGCAAATGTACATTATCCTAGGGGAGTTGGTGAACACAATGTAAAGTAACCCATGTAAGTAACCTAATTAATTTCCCTCTAACTGACCTGAATGCCTCTGTTGATCCTACAGCTATGCAGTAATCATGTGCCTATGAATCAGAGTTATACTGTTAGCACTGAGGTGATGTGCCCTAGTAGGAAGTCCTCTGTGTGCAGTGTAAACATCAATAACTTGAGCATGTCTTCTGATAAGCTTCCCAGTAAAGCAATAAATACAATCAAGCATATGTGTGAAATGCTTGATAATGTAAGTGATATCAACAGAGATAGATTTTCTGGGTGATTTAAATATTGACTGGCTTTCATCAAGCTGCCTACTCAACAAAATAACACAGAAGGGGTGTTCTTTAATGGAAGCCTCTCCAATATAATCCAGGTWGAATCAGGATTTCCCCAGGGCAGTTTTCTAGGYCCYTTACTTTTTWWATTCTTTACTAACGTCATGCCACTGGCTTTGAGTAAAGCCAGTGTGTCAATGTATGCAGATGACTCAACACTATACACGTCAGCTACTATAGCGAGTGAAATGACTGCAACACTCAACAAAGAGCTGCAGTTAGTTTCAGAACAGGTGGCAAGGAATAAGTTAGTCCTAAATATTTCAAAAACTCTAAGCATTGCATTTTAGACAAATCATTCACTAAACCGCAACTAAATATTGTAATGAATAATGTGGAAATTGAGGAAGTTGAGGTGACTAAACTACTTGGAGTTACCCTGGATTGTAAAACTGTCATGGTCAAACCATATTGATACAACAGTAGCTAAAATGGGGAGAAGTCTGTCCATAATAAAGCGCTGCGCTACCTTCTTAACAGCACTATCAACAAGGCTGGTCCTACAGGCCCTAGTTTCTACCTTCTTAACAGCACTATCAACAAGGCAGGTCCTACAGGC
>NW_019942776.1:99234-100304 GCF_002910315.2 Salvelinus sp. IW2-2015 | reverse complement strand
GGTCCTACAGGCCCTAGTTTCTACCTTCTTAACAGCACTATCAACAAGGCAGGTCCTACAGACCCTAGTTTCTACCTTCTTAACAGCACTATCAACAAGGCAGGTCCTACAGGCCCTAGTTTATACCTTCTTAACAACGCTATCAACAAGGCAGGTCCTACAGACCCTAGTTTCTACCTTCTTAACAGCGCTATCAGCAAGGCAGGTCCTACAGGCCCTAGTTTTATCACACTTGGACTACTGTTCAGTCATGTGGTCAGGTGCCACAAAGAGAGACCTCGGAAAATTACATTTAGCTCAGAATAGGGCAGCACGGCTGGCCCTTAAATGTACACGGAGAGCTAACATTAATAATATGTACGTAAATCTCTCATCGCTCAAAGTGGAGGAGAGCCTGACTTCATCACTACTTGTTTTTGTAAGAAGTGTTGACATGCCGAATGCACCGAGCTGTCTGTTTAAACTACTAGCACACAGCTCAGACACCCTGTCACGCTGGTATAAAGGATTTGGAGACAGGCGCAGGAATACATCTGGGTTATTTAATACACCCAAAACAAACACGTATACAAAACACTGGGATGTACCCAAACAAAAGAGCAAGGGTAAACCTYGTAGAACGACACAGGACCCGTAATACACAAAGCACAAAACACGCAGCACAGGCTGAGACAACTCGTAGGTGCTCACACCACCAACGGACATGGGAACAATAACCCACAGCCCAATGGGGAAACAAAGGGCACATTTATACAAACACAAACAGTGAGGAATTGGAACCAGGTGTGTGTAATGACACAGTTCGGCGCAGCCTAGAAGGCCGGTGACGTCGACCTCCGGAACTGGTGAACAGAATGAGCAGCAGTACCGGAGGGGATCCATGACACACCCATGCATACCCCACAAGACATGCCACCAGAGGTCTCTTCACAGTCCCCAAGTTCAGAACAGACTATGGGAGGCGCACAGTACTACATAGAGCCATGACTACATGGAACTCTCCTCATTTAACTGAGGCACGCAGTAGAAACAGATAAAAATACACCTTATGGAACAGCGGGGACTGTGAA
>NW_019942776.1:93316-98868 GCF_002910315.2 Salvelinus sp. IW2-2015 | reverse complement strand
GGTATTGTACATTTTGTATTGTAGATATGTAGGGGTGTAACTATGTTATATGATGTACTGTTTTATCTTTTGTTTTATGTGTGATGTGTCTTCATGTGTTTGGACTCCAGGAAGAGTAGCTGCTGCTTTGGCAACAGCCAATGGTGTTCCCTAATAAATACAAATACAAAAGTTGGCTGGATGTCCTTTGGGTGGTGGACCATTCTTAATACACACAGAAAACCCAGCAGCATTGCAGTTCTTGACACACTCAAACCAGTGCGCCTTGCACCTACTACCGTACCCCGTTCAAAGGCCACTAAATCTTTTGTCTTGCCCATTCACCCTCTGAATGGCACACATACACAATCCATGTCTCAGTAATCTCAAGGCTTAAAAATCMTTCTGTAACCTGTCTCCTCCCCTTCATCTACACTGATTGAAGTGGATTTAACAAGTGACATCAATAATGGATCATAGCTTTCACCTGGATAGTCCTTGAAAGAGCAGGTGTTCTTAATGTTTTGTACACTCAGTTTATGTAATTCATGTCAAAGTCTAAGTCATCCTGGTTTGGTGGAACTTTTATTTTACCAGGCAAGTCAGTTAAGAACAAATTCTTATTTTCAATGACGGCCTACCGGGGAACAGTGGGTTAATAACTGCCTTGTTTAGGGGCAGAATGACAGATTTTTACCTTGTCAGCTCGGGGGATTAGATCTTGCAACCTTCCAGTTACTAGTCCAACGCTCTAACCACTAGACTACCTCCCGCCTTTGTTTGAAGTGCTGTCACAATGAAAATGTTTTTTTAAATCAACTTGTCTCAGCAGCATACATATTTGATGCAAAACAAAGTGTAAAAAGGGCTTATTTTGTCGATTTGACAGATACATCTTGGCTAGATTGTAGTCACGGTGTGCCTGCATATGGAGCTCAGCCAGCACTGTTATTTTTGTAACTGAATGAAAACGTTTTAATGATGTGATTTAACCGATTGATGTTGGGAAWGTAGATGTCGAAATGTACAATGGTCTTAAATGCCTTTAAATAGCTTGGGGAGGAAAAATATTTCCCAAAATTAAGGCTACTGATTATTTCTCAGTATCTACTCGCAAGCTTCTCATTGACAGCCTGAAGAGCTACCAGTCATACCGTTTTCTGCCGCGGTGCAACCTTTGGTAGTTTGATGGACTCCGAGTCAGAGCCAAAGCCAAGACAATGCCCGGGCCGTGCTCATCATGGTTCTGACAGGCGAAGTGAAAATGATACCATGATTTTGCTCGTTGTGCACGTTGCTCAATTGATATATCAACCGTGGTATCATTTTCACTTCGCCTGTGTGTGTAACGACACCATCGGACATGAAACGACGATACAAATGTAACAACAGCACAACAAAATAGATAAAAACATTTATTTTTGCAGGTGCCTTGTCATTTTATACACCGGTGGTGCAACAAGTGCCTTCTAACAGTGACAGCAGGAGCAACCAACATTATCAAGTGGTCAAAACCATTCATCTTCAGGTTCAGAAATACAAACTGTTAATTATTACATCATATATAAAATGGACATATCTATTTAATACAGACTAGCTCATAACATTGCTAATCATTGAAAAATGACAAATCTACCCAATGGATTATGATAATATCCTGTTTAAAAAATAAATAAAAGTGGTTGTGCAAAAACATACGTTTGCACCTCCATTTTCAAAGTGGGGATGCAGCCGCTCCCTTTGCTCCGTCATCTGCAGGGATTACTCAGCATACAACAATTATACAAACTATTCTACTTCTCTTTATTTATTTTAGTTTTGGAGAACAAAAAAAATCCAGATGATGTGCAGTATTACATAAAAGCAGTAGACAGTATTTTATATTTTAATTTTAAAGAATTTATAAGTCGTAAAATCTAGTCTGAAGGACTCATAAACTGTTCTTTCTTCATTGTTATTCGGGCACAGTAGAAAGTGGTGTATTATGGGTATTCCCCAGTCCTGTTGTTAGAAGTTCTCATAGTGATGTATGAAATGTGTTTGGTCTCTCTTGTTCATCTGTTGGCAGGCCTTCTCTACGTTCTTAGTGAGACCAGGAGGACCACAGCTGAANGTAGATGTCGAAATGTACAATGGTCTTAAATGCCTTTAAATAGCTTGGGGAGGAAAAATATTTCCCAAAATTAAGGCTACTGATTATTTCTCAGTATCTACTCGCAAGCTTCTCATTGACAGCCTGAAGAGCTACCAGTCATACCGTTTTCTGCCGCGGTGCAACCTTTGGTAGTTTGATGGACTCCGAGTCAGAGCCAAAGCCAAGACAATGCCCGGGCCGTGCTCATCATGGTTCTGACAGGCGAAGTGAAAATGATACCATGATTTTGCTCGTTGTGCACGTTGCTCAATTGATATATCAACCGTGGTATCATTTTCACTTCGCCTGTGTGTGTAACGACACCATCGGACATGAAACGACGATACAAATGTAACAACAGCACAACAAAATAGATAAAAACATTTATTTTTGCAGGTGCCTTGTCATTTTATACACCGGTGGTGCAACAAGTGCCTTCTAACAGTGACAGCAGGAGCAACCAACATTATCAAGTGGTCAAAACCATTCATCTTCAGGTTCAGAAATACAAACTGTTAATTATTACATCATATATAAAATGGACATATCTATTTAATACAGACTAGCTCATAACATTGCTAATCATTGAAAAATGACAAATCTACCCAATGGATTATGATAATATCCTGTTTAAAAAATAAATAAAAGTGGTTGTGCAAAAACATACGTTTGCACCTCCATTTTCAAAGTGGGGATGCAGCCGCTCCCTTTGCTCCGTCATCTGCAGGGATTACTCAGCATACAACAATTATACAAACTATTCTACTTCTCTTTATTTATTTTAGTTTTGGAGAACAAAAAAAATCCAGATGATGTGCAGTATTACATAAAAGCAGTAGACAGTATTTTATATTTTAATTTTAAAGAATTTATAAGTCGTAAAATCTAGTCTGAAGGACTCATAAACTGTTCTTTCTTCATTGTTATTCGGGCACAGTAGAAAGTGGTGTATTATGGGTATTCCCCAGTCCTGTTGTTAGAAGTTCTCATAGTGATGTATGAAATGTGTTTGGTCTCTCTTGTTCATCTGTTGGCAGGCCTTCTCTACGTTCTTAGTGAGACCAGGAGGACCACAGCTGAACACACCAATCTTACCCACCTGGGGGGGGGGGGAGAGAGAGAGAGAGAGAGAGAGAGAGAGAGAGAGAGAGAGACAATTAGGGAGAAAGAGAAAAACAAACAGTAATTTTGTAAGACCAGTTCCAGTGTATGAGTATCAGTTTATCATGGTAGATTGCTACTGCAGCCGATGGAGACGTGGAGGGGACACAGTACAAGGAAGTGATGCTGAATTCTGTGGAAGGGATCACAACAGCATACAGCATTCGGAAAATATTCAGAACCCTTGACTTTTTCCACATTTTGTTACATTACAGCCTTATTCTAAAATGGATTCAATTAATTATTTTCCTCATCAATCTACACACAATACCCCATAACGACAAAGCTAAAACAGGTTTTTAGAATTTTTGCTAATGTATTAAAAATAAAAACTGAATTAACAGAAATCTACATAAGTATTCAGACCCTTTGCTATGAGACTCAGGTGCATCCTGTTTCCATTGACCATCCTTGAGATGTTTCTACAACTTGATTGGAGTCCACCTGTGGTCAATTCAATTGATTGGACATGATTTGGAAAGGTCCCACAGTTGACAGTGCATGTCAGAGCAAAAACCGAACCATGAGGTCGAAGAAATTGTCCATAGAGCTCCGAGACCRGATTGGACAACAGGACAACAACCCTAAGCACACAGCCAAGACAACGCAGGAGTGGCTTCGGGACAAGTCTATGAATGTCCTTGAGTGGCCCAGCCAGAGCCCGGACTTGAACCCGATCGAACGTCTCTGGAGAGACCTAAAAATAGCTGTGCAGCGATGCTCCCAATCCAACCTGACAGATCTTGAGAGGATCTCCAGAGAAGAATGGGAATAACTCCCCAAATACAGGTGTGCCAAGCTTGTAGCGTCAAACCCAAGAAGACTCCAGGCTGTAATCGCTGCTTCCACAAACTACTGAGTAAAGGGTCTGATTACTTATGGAAATGTATTATTTTAATAAATTAGCAAARATTTCAAAAATCCAGTTTTTGCTTTGTCATTATGGGGTAATGTGTGTATATTGATGAGGGGGGAAAAACTATTGAATCCATTTCTGAATAAGGCTGTAACGTAAACAAAATATGGGAAACTTGAAGAGGTCTGAATACTTTTCAAATGTGTTGTATGTAGCATAGTCTTCTTCCAGAGATGTTAGCCCTGTATTAGCTAACGTCTATGGACAAGTAGTACTGATAGGATAGTATGATAACAGATGATAGCAATATAATGACCACGATAAAGTACAAACAGGTCTGGCATCAGGTTTTACGCAACATGGCGCTGATGGATGTGTCTATGTAACTGACCTCAGAGTCCACCTCCTGTAATGAGCTGAAGGAGACAAAGGACACACACACACCACACACACATACACAAAGACTACTCACACACACACCCACACACAGCACACACACACACACACACACACACACACCACACACACACACACACACACACACCACCACACACACACACACACACACACAACACACACACACACACAACACACAATGTTGTGTAGCAGTAACTAACCTCAGGGTCGCACCTCCTGCAGAGACTGAAAAGAAGAACAAATGGTGGACCGCCAAAGTGGGTGACGGACGCAGCCGCGTGAAAGGCTCCGTTCCCACACTTCTGGAAGTGACGCTCACACACGCGTTAACTGACCAGACCACCATCAGACATCCCCACTTAGTCACCACAGACTACATTACTGTTGTTTAAAATGTAACAGTCCTAAACGTCACTCAAGTATCTAACGCTTTTAAAGTCCAAAGTCTAAAGTCACAATATCACCAAGCCTAAAGTCTAGTCACCAAAGTCCTAAAGCTCTTAAAGTCACAAAATTCACCAAAGTCCTAAAGTCCTAAGATCTTAGTCACCAACAGTCCTAAAGTCTTAAAGTCACAAAGTCCTAAAGTCTTACAAAGTCACAAAATCACCAAGTCCATAAATCTTAGTCACCAATTTCCTTAATATCTTAATAGTCACAAAGTCCTAAATTCTTAAAGTCACAAATATCACCTAATTCCTAAAAAGTTCCTGAAGTCCTAAGATTCTTAGTCGCCAAGTCCTAAAGTCTTAAGCCACAAATCTCTAAATCTTAAAAGTCACAAAAGTCTAAAGTTCTAAAAGTCTTAAGGTCCTAAAAGTCTTACACCGTCCTAAAGTCTTAAATTCTTTAACGTTCCCTAACGTCTTTAAAGTCCTTAACTTCCTAAAGTCTTAAAGTCTTACTCCTAAAGTCTAACGTCCTAAAAGTCAAAAGTCTTAACGTCTTAAAGTCTTAACGTCCTAACGTACTTAAAGTCTCTTAAACGTCAATATCTCTTCTTTT
>NW_019942776.1:89117-93291 GCF_002910315.2 Salvelinus sp. IW2-2015 | reverse complement strand
CACACACACACACACACACACACACACACACACACACACACACACAACCACACACACACACACACCACACACAACACACACACACACACACACACACACACCACACCACACCACTGTTGTGTAGCAGTAACTAACCTCAGGGTGCACCTCCTGCAGAGAACTGAAGAAGGAGACGAATGGTGGACGGCCAAAGTGGGTGACGGAGCGCAGGCCGGTGAAGAGGCTCTTGTTCCACACCTTCTGGAAGTGACGCTCACACACGTACTGACCAGACACATCAGGACATCCCACTTTAGTACCACATACTACATTTACTGTTGTTAAATGTACAGTCCTAAAGTCCTCAAGTACTAACGTTTTAAAGTCCTAAAGTCTTAAAGTCACAATATCACCAAGTCCTAAAGTTCTAGTCACAAAGTCCTAAAGTCTTAAAGTCACAAAATCACCAAGTCCTAAAGTCCTAAAGTCTTAGTCACCAAGTCCTAAAGTCTTAAAGTCACAAAGTCCTAAAGTCTTAAAGTCACAAAATCACCAAGTCCTAAAGTCTTAGTCACCAAGTCCTAAAGTCTTAAAGTCACAAAGTCCTAAAGTCTTAAAGTCACAAAATCACCTAAGTCCTAAAGTTCTGAAGTCCTAAAGTCTTAGTCGCCAAGTCTTAAAGCCACAAAGTCCTAAAGTCCTAAAGTCACAAAGTTACCAAGTCCTAAAGCCCTAAAGTCCTGAAGTCTTAGTCCCCAAGTCCTAAAGCCCTAAAGTCGCAAAGTCACAAAATCACCTAAGTCCTAAAGTCCTAAAGTCTTAGTCGCCAAGTCTTAAAGCCACAAAGTCCTAAAGTCTTAAAGTCACAAAGTCTTAAAGTTCTAAAGTCTTAAGGTCCTAAAGTCTTAACGTCCTAAAGTCTTAAAGTCTTAACGTCCTAACGTCTTAAAGTCTTAACGTCCTAAAGTCTTAAAGTCTTAACGTCCTAAAGTCTTAACGTCCTAAAGTCTTAAAGTCTTAACGTCTTAAAGTCTTAACGTCCTAACGTCTTAAAGTCTTAACGTCCTAACGTCTTAAAATCCTAAAGTCCTAAAGTGCAAACTCTGCCCTCCTGGTGCATAATAGTAGCTACAACTAAACTACACAATATATCTAAACTGTTGTACTCTTATCCTGTGACATTTCAAGCACTTTTAGGGCCAGTTTTCCAGACCCAGATTAAGCCTAGCCCTGAGTTGAGAATGTGTTTAATCTACGTCCAGGAAACCGTTTGTTGGTTGTTCTCACCAGCATGGTGGTTCGCAGGTCAAACTTCTCTGCCAGCTGTGTGATGTAGATGTGGACAGAGACCAAATCCAGACTGTCCTGCTCCTCCACCTCCCGGATGATGTCAGACACCCACTCAAACTGACGCTGCGTCCGTGTCACCCAGATAAAGTATATCTGCAGACAGACAGGATATTCCCCCCCGGGCAAAGCCAAAGGTTAGGCATAGGGATTCAGATTAGGTTAAGGACATAAAGGCAGGAGGTTTATTTACTTTTATTCTGATACGGGACTGTGTAAATACTGTACATGTAACCATATCTACATGTACATACTACCTCAATCAGCCTGACTAACCGGTGTCTGTATGTAGACTCGCTACTTTTATAGCCTCGCTACTGTATATAGCCTGTCTTTTTACGGTTGTTTTATTTTAGCATTTCACTGTAAGGTCTACTACACCTATTGTATTCAGCGCAAAATCCCTGGGAAGTGATTCGTCGGAAGTAGTGTGAGGCGAAGACGTACATAAACGCAAAGATGAACAGAAGCAGGATCCCGTCATTCGTGGAGTAACGGGAGAGAGAGAGAGAGAGAGACAATGTGGAATTACCGAGCTACCGGGCATCTTCAGAAACCACAGCAAGTAGCTCTTTGTCTTCCAGTCACCCAGTGGGTAAAACGGGGTTGAAATGACAGAATTACTGGAATCATACGTCTTGACCGTTGAGAATGGTTTTGTATTCTGTCCTACCTGGAACTGTCTGAAAAGAACCACCACGACCATCTCAACGGCAATCTCAGACCTGCAAACGGTCAACACATAGTAAACAGTCAACACACAGTAAACAGTCAACACATAGTAACAGTCACACACAGTAAACAGTCAACACAATAGTAACAGTCAAAATAGTAAACAGTAACAAACGTAAACATCAACATAGTAAACAGTCAAACACACAGTGACGCTCAACACATAGTTAAACAGTCAACACATAGTAAACAGTCAACACCACAGTAAACGGTCAACACATAGTAAACAGTCAACACATAGTAAACAGTCAACAACATAGTAAACAGTAACACATAGTAAAGCATCAACACAGCGGTAAACAGTCAACACATAGTAAACAGTCAACACATAGAAACAGTCAACACATCGTAAACAGTCAACACCTAGTAAACAGTCAACAGTCAACACATAGTAAACAGTCACAACATAGTAAACAGTCAACACATAGTATATAGTCAACACATAGTATATAATCAACACATAGTAAACAGTCAAACACATAGTAAACAGTCAACACATTAGTAAACAGTCAACACATAGTAAACAGTCAAACACACAGTAAACAGTCAACACACAGTAAACACAACTAGTAAACAGTCAACGGTCAACACATAGTAAACAGTCAACACATAGTAAAACGGTCAACACATAGTAAATAGTCAACATATAGTAAATGAGTCAAACACATAGTAAACAGTCAACACATAGTCAATAGTCAACACAGTAATCAGATACAAGAGAAGACCTTTTAAAGGTGATATATCTCTAGATAACACGGACAGCACCAGGAGTATTGTATGGTGAAATAATGTTGATGTCATTACCCGTTGTTGGCTAGGACCCTGGGGAACAGACAGGCCAGGATGCTGAGGTCACTGACCGAGAACACGTAGATGTTGACCACATGACCCAGACAGTGGGTGACTGTAGGGGGGGAGGAGGAAAAGGGGTTGGCAGGAACACACAACGCAACGTGACCTGTAAACACGATGTGTGATTGTGTTACAGTACACACACGGTGATCTGTAGAACTAATATTGATAAATGTAGTACAGTATGTAGTGTGAAATCTCTGTTACAGTGAGTACCAGTATGTAGTATGAAATCTCTGGTTACAGTGAGTACCAGTATGTAGTATGAAATCTCTGTTACAGTGAGTACCAGTATATAGTATGAAATCTCTGTTACAGTGAGTACCAGTATGTAGTAGGAAATCTCTGTTACAGTGAGTACCAGTATGTAGTAGGAAAATCTCTGTTCAGTGAGTACCAGTATGTAGTAGGAAATCTCTGTTACAGTGAGTACAGTATGTAGTATGAAATCTCTGTTACAGTGAGTACCAGTATGTAGTAGGAAATCTCTGTTTCAGTGAGTACCAGTATGTAGTATGAAAATCTCTGTTTCACGTGAGTACCATGTATGTAGTATGAAATCTCTGTTAAAGTGAGTACCAGTATGTAGTAGGAAATCTCTGTTACAGTGAGTACCAGTATGTAGTATGAAATCTCTGTTTCAGTGAGTACCAGTATATAGTATGAAATCTCTGTTAAAGTGAGTACCAGTATGTAGTAGGAATCTCTGTTACAGTGAGTACCAGTATGTAGTAGGAAATCTCTGTTACGTGAGTACCAGTATGTAGTATGAAATCTCTGTTACAGTGAGTACCAGTATGTAGTTTGAAATCTCTGTTACAGTGAGTACAGTATGTAGTATGAAATCTCTGTTACAGTGAGTACCAGTATGTAGTATGAAATCTCTGTTACCGTGAGTACCAGTATGTAGTATGAAATCTCTGTTACAGTGAGTACCAGTATGTAATATGAAATCTCTGTTACAGTGAGTACCAGTATATAGTATGAAATCTCTGTTACAGTGAGTACCAGTATGTAGTAGGAAATCTTGTTTTGTTACAGTGAGTACCAGTATGTAGTATGAAGTCTCTGTTACAGTGATACCAGTAGTAGTATGAAATCTCGTACAGTGAGTACCAGTATGTAGTGTTATCATACTCTGAGAAGAGTGAAGTTGCATCTGAAATGGCATAGTGCACTTCTTTTGACCGCGTGGAGGAAGGAGTTAGGGTTAAGGTCAGTCTGACCTGTGACTCTGACCTGTGAGTAAGATGGCGGACATGGG
>NW_019942776.1:80229-89092 GCF_002910315.2 Salvelinus sp. IW2-2015 | reverse complement strand
CGTGACAAATACCCTTTGATTTGATTTGGTCACTAGAAGAAGGAGAAGAAGAAGAAGAAAAGCAGAAGAAGGAGAAGAAGAAGAGAAAAGAAGAAGCAGCAGAAGAAGACAGAAGAAGGAGAAGAAGAAGAAGGAGAAGAAGCAGAAGAAGAAGCAGAAGAAAAGCAGAAGAGGAGAAGAAGCAGAAGAAGAAGGAGAAGAAGCCAGAAGAAGAAGCAGAAGAGAGCAGAAGAAGGAGAAGAAGCAGAAGAAGAAGGAGAAGAAGCAGAAGAAGAAGCAGAAGGAGAAGAAGGAGAAGAAGAAGCAGAAGGAGAAGCAGCAGAAGAAGGTTCCTGACATTCTCACGTGGACAGCTTACTTTTTTACACTGTATCTTGAACTTGACTGAGGACTTGAACACCAGGTCCTTGAGGATGGAAGCGAAGGGGTGACTCCAATCCCTCCTCCCACCAGCACTGACACCTCAAAATTTGTCCAATCCTGGTGGCCCTCCCCAAACGGCCCGTCCAGGTACAGCTGTAGAATGGGAGTACAAATATGTGATAAGAGAAAGCATTGCAAAACAGCAAGAATCAACCAATCAACCAACCACCCACCCACAATCATGCAGGCACACAGACACGCTTACAAGCAGACAGTATGGATGCACAGATGCACACACACAGACCCAACCTACACACGACCCCCACCTACAACAGCCCCCACCCTACACATACACATCCTCCCTCCATGCCTCCCTCCTTCCCTCCCTCCTTCCCTCCCTCCATGCCTCCTCCTTCCTTCCTCCTGCCTCCCTCCTTCCTTCCTCCTTCCCTCCCTCCATTGCCTCCCTCTCCTCCCTCATGCCTCCCTCCTTCCTTCCCTCCATGCCTCCCCATGCTCCCCTTCCCTCCCTCCTCCTTCCCTCCCTCCATGCCTCCCTCCTTCCTCCCTCCATGGCCTCCCTCCTTCCTTCCTCCATGCCTCCCTTCCTTCCTCCAGCCTCCCTCCTCCCTCCTCCATAGCCTCCCTCCTTCTCCCTCCATGCTCCCTCCTTCCTTCCCTCCATGCCTCCTTCCTTCCCTCATGCCTCCCTCCTTCCTTCCCTCCATGCTCCTTCCCTCCTCCATGCCTCCTCCTTCCTTCCTCCATGCTCCCTCCTTCCCTCCCTCCATGCCTCCCTCCTTCCCTCCCTCGCATGCCTCCCTCCTTCCTCCCTCCATGCCTCCCTCCTTCCTTCCCTCCATGCCTCCCCTTCCTTCCCTCCATGCTCCTCCTTCCCTCCTCCATGCCTCCTCCTTCCTTCCTCCATGCTCCTCCTTCCCTCCCTCCATGCCTCCCTCCTTCCTTCCCTTCCATGCCCCTCCTTCTTCCCTCCATGCCTCCCTCCTTCCCTCCCTCCATGCCTCCTCCTTCCTTCCCGTCCATGCCTCCTCCTTCTCCCTCCATGCCTCCTCCTCCTCCCTCCATGCTCCCTCCTTCCCTCCCTCCATGCCTCCCTCCTTCCTTCCCTCCATGCCTCCCTCCTTCCTCTCCTCCATGCCTCCTCCTTCCCTTCCCTCCTGCCTCCCTCCTTCCTTCCCTCCATGCCTCCCTCCTTCCCTCCCTCCATGCCTCCCTCTTCCTCCTCCTGCCTCCCTCCATGCCTCCCCTCCTCCCTCCATGCCTCCCTCCATGCCTCCCTCCATGCCTCCCTCCTTCCCTCCCTCCATGCCTCCTCTCCTTCCTTCCTCCATGCCTCCCTCCTTCCCTCCCTCCATGCCTCCCTCCTTCCCTCCCTCCATGCCTCCTCCTCCTCCCTCCATGCTCCCTCTCCTCATGCCTCCCTCCTTCCTTCCTCCATGCTTCCTTCCTTCCTTTCCCTCCTTCCTCCCTCCATGCCTCCCTCCTTCCCTCCTCCATGCCTCCCTCCTTTCCCTCCCTCCATGCTCCCTCCTTCCAGTCCCTCCTTCCCTCCGTCCTTCTTCCTCCCATGCCTTGGATAGTTCCCCAGTTGTTCCAGGTTGGTTGGGGGCGTATGCCTCTCGGAGGTGCTGGTCCAGGGGCCTATGGCGCGGATGTGAAGGCTGAGGGTCTCCTCATGTGGAGCTGACGTCAGGGTGAATGGGTGATAACTCTCTGTGCCAAGCGCCAGACACGCCACCCCTCACCCACTGGCCTGAGCGGACACAAAGCCCTGGGGACGCTTGAACTCCAGGAATGTCACTTCTATGTTGGGGTGGGGAGGGGTTGAGGAGAGAGAGAAGAGATAGAATGAGATAGAGAGAGAGGAGAGCGACCAGAGCACACAGGCAATAGCCAGAGTGGAGGGGAATACAAGGATAGAGCTAGAATTAACCCACAAAGAGCCTTACTGGAATGGAATTTATGCATTCATCCGCCCATGCCATCATCCACTCACCATCCATCCATCCATCCAATCCATCCATCCATCCAATCCACCATCCATCCATCCATCCATCCATTCATCCAATCCAGTCAATCCTCCCCATCCATCCATCCATCCATCCAATCCACCATCCATCCAATCCACCATCCATCCATCCATCCAATCCATCCATCATCCAATCCACCATCCACCATACCATCATTTCATCCAATCCATCCAACTCCATCCATCCATCCATCCATCCTTCCATCCATCCATCCAATCCACCATCCATCCATCCAACCATCCATCCATCCCTATCCATCCATCCATCCATCCATCCATCCCATCCATCCATTCCAATCCACCATCCACCATCCATCCATCCATCCAATCCACCATCCATCCCTCCTCCTCCACTCCTTCCTCTATCCCTCCCAGCCCCCTCCCACCCACCAACCAACCCACCCTTCCTCCCTCCCCTCCCACCCTCTATCCCAGTCCCTACCTGAGGGCAGCAGCGTAGCATTGACCACAGGGATCTCCACCTTCTCTCCTGTTGAGGCTGATGAGTTTGTCGCAGGAAAGAGCAGTCCGGGGGATCAGGTAGATGTAAAACGAGGCTCCTGGAGCAGAGCAAAGCTGCCGTGGATGACCGTCTGGCGGACGAGACATGGCCAAGAGCATCATGTTTTAGTACACTAGAAACGAGGAGACGAGACATGGCCAAGAGTCAGTTTTAAATAACTGAGAACGAAGGGATGAGACATGGCCAGGACATCAGTTTTATACACTAGAAACGAGGGACGAGACATGGCCAGAGCAATCAGTTTTTTAGATCACTAGAAACCAGGGGACGAGACATGGCCAGGGGCATCATGTTTAAATAAACTAGAAACAAGAGACGAGACATGGCCAGGAGCATCATGTTTTAAAAACTAGAAACCAGGAGACGAGACATGGCCAAGAGGATCATGTTTTAGATACTAGAAACGAGGGGACGAGACATGGCCAAGAGGATCATGTTTTTAAATAAACTAGAAACGAGGGGATGAGACATGGCCAAGGCTCATGTTTAATAAATTAGAACGAGGAGACGAGACATGGCCAAGAGGATATGTTTTAAAATAAACTAAACCAGGGGATGAGACATGGCCAAGAGGCTCATGTTTTAAATAAATTAGAACGAGGAGACGAGACTGGCCAGGAGCACATGTTTTAAATAAACTAGAATGAGGGGAGGAGACATGGCAGGAGCATCATGTTTTAGATACACTAGAAACCAGGGGATGAGACATGCCAAGAGCAATATGTTTAAATGAACTAGAAACCAGGGATGAGACATGGCCAGGAGCATCATGTTTAGATACATGAAACGAGGGGAGGAGACATGGCCAGGAGCATCATGTTTTAGATACACTAGAAACGAGGGAGGAGACATGGCCAAGAGCATCATGTTTTAGATACTAGAAACGAGGGGAGGAACATGGCCAGAGCATCAATGTTTAGATACTAGAAACGAGGGGAGGAGACATGGCCAGGAGATCATGTTAGATACACTAGAACCAGGGAAGGAGAGCATGGCCAGGGCATTCATGTTTAGATACACTAGAAACGAGGGACGAGACATGGCCAGGAGCATCATGTTTTAGATACACTAAGAACGAGGGAGGAGACATGGCCAGGAGCATCAGTTTTAGATACTAGAACGAGGGGAGGAGACATGGCCAGGAGCATCATGTTTTAAATAAACTAGAAACACAGGAGACGAGACATGGCCAGGAGCAACATGTTTAGATACACTAGAAACGAGGGGAGGAGACATGGCCAAGAGGATCATGTTTTAGATACTAGAAACGAGGGGAGGAGACCATGGCCAGGAGCATAATGTTTTAATACACTAGAAACGAGGGAGGAGACATGGCCAAGAAGGATGCATGTTTTAGATAACTAGAAACGAGGGGAGGAGACATGGCCAAGAGGATCATGTTTTAGATACTAGAAACGCAGAGGGAGGAGACCATGGCCAGGAGCATCATGTTTTAGATACACTAGAAACGAGGGGAGGAGACATGGCCAGGAGCTCATGTTTTAGATACTAGAAACGAGGGGAGGAGACATGGCCAGGAGCATCATGTTTTAGATACACTAGAAACCGAGGGGAGGAGACATGGCCAGGAGCACATGTTTTAGATTACTAGAAACGAGGGGACGAGACATGGCCAGGAGCATCATGTTTTAGATACACTAGAAACGAGGGGAGGAGCAATGGCCAGGAGCATCATGTTTTAGATACATAGAAACGAGGGGACGAGACATGGCCAGAGCATCATGTTTTAGATACACTAGAAACGAGGGGAGGAGACATGGCCAGGAGCCATCATGTTTTAAGATACTAGAAACGAGGGGAGGGACATGGCGCAGGAGCATCTGTGTTTAGATACACTAGAAACGAGGGGAGGAGACATGGCCAGGAGCATCATGTTTTAGACTTAACTAGAAACGAGGGACGAGACATGGCAGGAGCATCATGTTTTAGATACACTAGAAACGAAGGGGACGAGACATGGCCAGGGAGCAGCATGTTTTAGATACACTAGAAACAGGGGTAGAGACATGGCCAGGAGCATCATGTTTTAGATACTAAGAAACGAGGGGAGAGACATGGCCAGGAGCATCATGTTTTAGATACACTAGAAACCAGGGGAGGAGACATGGCCAGGAGCATCATGTTTTAGATACTAGAAACGAGGGGAGGAGACATGGCCAGGAGCATCATGTTTGTAGATACTAGAGAACGAGGGGCAGGAGAATGGCCAGGAGCATCATGTTTTAGATACACTAGAAACGAGGGAGGAGACATGGCCAGGAGATCATGTTTTTAGATACATCGAAACGAGGGGGAGACAATGGCCAGGATGATCATGTTTTAGATACTACTAGAAACGAGGGAGCGAGACATGGCAGGAGAATCATGTTTTAGATACACTAGAAACGAGGGGACGAGACATGGCCAGGAGGCATCAATGGTTTTTAGATAGGCTACGAAACGAGGGGGAAGGGGTAAAAAGACATGGCCAGCGAGGCACTCATGTTTTAGGATACACTAGAACGAGGGAGGAGGAAATGGCCGAGGAGCCATGGCCATGAAGGGTTAGAGAGAGGAGTTAGGGTTAAGGTCAGTCTGACCTGTGACCTCTGACCTGTGAGTAAGATGGCGGACATGGCCATGAAGCGATGGAAGTCTATAGCGGCGTCGAAAGGGATGTATCGGTTGAGGAAGGTCTCTCGTCCCAGGGTGATGAGGTTACGGCACACCGTCAGCAACATGTAGGGGTACAGGAAGGAGATGGCCGCCGCCGAACCACGAGACACCACTATACCCACCGCCGACGTCTCCGGCAYGCCCGAAGAGTCTGCCTGCAAACCATAGACTAAAAACACAGCAAGAGGTTTTGTTTTCCTGTTAGTCCAGTGGTTTTTTTTCTTCTATGGGCTGGTTTCCCAGATGYAGATTATGCCTTGTCCTTAATAATTMAAAAGCACTTTCAAAAAGAGATTGTCCATTGTGTATGTTTTTTAGTCCAGGACTAGGTTTAATCTGTRCCTGGGAAACCAGCCCCAGACAAGCAGGCAGACAGGTTCAAGCACACCCTTTGTTTTCAGATGCCTTTGTAGGGAAATGGAGTCTGCATTGCATGAGTATTCAATTCAATTATGAATATCCAATTAAAGGTGCACTATGCTAAAAAAAACTCCTCCATTTCCTGGTTGCTAAAATTAAAATAGTTTACCTCATTTCAGTTTATATGACAAAATAAGCCAGTATACCGTAGAGAATCATTGTACCATTTTGTATTTTCAGCTGTTTGAAGCTGTTGTACAAAACCGAAATTAAAAGATGCAAAAAAAACTACATTTATGAACGGGAAGCATAGGAATAGAGCTCATGGAACAGATATACCTTCTTAGACTTGCTTTATGTGAGAATGACAGCTCTATAACTCACATTTCTATGTGAATTTTAGTCGGGTCGCCCCATAAAAAAAACGAATAGCTTTAAGATAATCAGTTGTGTCAACAAAACAGTCTCTTGTGACCGTCGTCAGCTTACTGTACGCTTCCCAGGTGAWACATTTCGCACATACTGTTTATTATGACAACGTTTTGTGACGTTTATGTTCGTTTCGGTGTTCGCTCACACAAATGTATTTTTGGTTGGCAAGTCGAAGTTCGGTAGCCTTACACCCCTTAGCCGGTGATTGGTAAACAGTACCACTCCTAATAAGAGTAGGGAAAATGAATCGTTTGTTGCAACGAGATAATTATATTTTTCATGCATATTTCTTCACTTGAGAAATACTTCGCCTAAAAATCTTAGTTAGATTTAAAATTGCGCGACTAAGACCTCCTCGGCTAAAAAAAGCATCAAAATGTATGTTATCTTTATTTATACAGACTATTTTGTATACAGACTTAATTTTTTTATACAGACTATTTTGAGGAAGTGTTTCTGGCTATGTTGTTGCTACAGTGGCTCAAAAAGGACAAACAACACTAACATTTCTCGTTTTTTTTAAATTTGACCAGCCAGGCTATGTCAAATTCAATCAATCAAATGTRTTTTATAAAGCCCTTTTTACACCAGCAGTTGTTCACGAAGTACCAGCTAACTACCAAAAACAGGAGAACACAGAGAGAGAGAACAAGAGAAGAGAAGGAAGACAAGAACACATCACAACACAACTCACAGTAGCATCTCTCCAGAGCCACTCCGGCTGTGATGCCGTAGACAACGGTGAAACAGACGATGTGGCGACGGTAGTTCTCTATGAAACGTTTGAAGTGCTGGATCTTCTGCTGGACGCGTTCTGTTGGAGCGATCCTTCTTAGGCTTCACGTAGACCTTAGGACTCTGGGGCCCGATCTGTGGAGAAGGATAGAGGTAGTTAGACTGAGATTAATAGATTAATCGTAGATTTTAGGACTCTGGAGGTCCGATTCATTACCGTAGCTCCCGCCTTGGGCCAATCAGTGTCATTTTGTGAAAATGACGGATCATTATGGCAAGACGCATCATTCACCCAAGTATCGTCAAAATCGTCCCAGTGCTGTCTGAGATATGGTGTGTGATTTTGTTAGTCCCTCTCACTCAGATATTATATGAACATGGCATAAGTCATAAAACTGCAAAATGTGTAGAATTGCAGGACATTAGCTGTAAAACTGTAAAAACAAAAACAAAATTAGTTTTGTAAATGAAATGTATTTGTTGAGCTTTTGTTAATAAAATACTTTTTCTTCTAACAGATCCCTCTGTACATATTCCATTTATAGTTGTGACTCATGTGAGTTAATCTGAGTTAATCTGAGTTAATCTGAGTTAATGTGTAGCGGCCTAATTGTATAGTTTGTGTTTGTAGATCAACTGAGGAAGGAAGGACAGAAGGACTAAGGAAGGACAGAAGGACTAAGGGAGGACAGAACGACTAAGGAAGGACAGAAGGAATAAGGAAGGACAGAAGGACTAAGGAAGGACAGAAGGACTAAGGAAGGACAAAAGGACTAAGGAAGGACAGAAGAGCTAAGGAAGGACAGAAGAGCTAAGGAAGGACAGAAGGACTAAGGAAGGACAGAATCTACAATGCTTGCTCATTTTTTTTCTCTCCAAATAGAGAGAATATTCCCCCCACACAGTAAATACTAAGTACTCTACTACATGGTAAAACCATCATAATCCCTATATTTGAAGAGCTCAAAACTCAAGTGGTGTGTTATCTGTTAACGGAGGTAAATAGAGGCAGGTTGCATCACTGGGTGGCCAACTCTAGATACCAGACATACGGTCATCCACAAAAGCAACCAAAGTCTCTTACACAACCTGAGGTAACCATGGTAAACCCCAAAATTACTGCTATCACTCACACTTCCCTGGAGTATAACTCTTCTTTTAACCTTTATTTGACCAGTTTTAGACTCATTGTTAATCTTAATATCTTTTATAAGAAAATACCTGGACAAAACAGCAGCAGACATAGTGTCAGACATTTACAATATAAAACACTTAYAGTTTAAAGCACCGGTTTACACATTGAACAGGCACATTGGTTTTGGGAGTAGTGTTTCAACTAGGGGTCTATAAACACTGACAGCCCCCCCCTGAATCATTTTCCACCATAGTTTTTAACCGTAGCTTTAAAATCATTGAAGGAGACGAGCTCCTGTAGTTTCATGTACTTTTGTAGCTCGTTCCAAGTAGTGGGGGCAGAGTCCTGGAATGCAGTTTTTTGTTTTTTTTACCCAGCTCTGTACGGACCTTAGGCACCATCAAGAAGATACAGTCACGTGAGTGAAGGAGATAACTGTCATTAAGTCAACTGTCTTCTGTCCTTCTTAGCTTTTCTGTCCTCCTTAGCTCTTCTGTCCTTCCTTAGCTCTTCTGTGCTTTCCTTAGCTCTTCGGAGATTAAATCAATATTTTTTTACTGTAGTACCTACATTTTAGTTGGGAACTTAA
>NW_019942776.1:68565-76104 GCF_002910315.2 Salvelinus sp. IW2-2015 | reverse complement strand
TTATTAACTAGGAAAGTCATTATGGTGATATCATCTATATGTATGCCCCCCCCCCCCCCATGGCGTGCTAATATGCTAATTATGTATGCTGATTACGTATGCTGAATACGTCTCTGTGGACACTGTGCCATGGTGCGCTGAGGTTTGTACAAACTCGTACCCTCTTTATGAGAGTGCGGGCCTTCCTTAGCTCTTTCTGCCCTTCCTTAACTCTTCTGTACTTCTAGCTCTTCTGTCCTTCCTTACTCTTCTGTCCTTCCTTAGCTCTTTCCTGCTTCTTCTGTCCTTCCTTAGCTCTTCTGTCCTTCCTTAACTCTTCTGTCCTTCCTTAGCTCTTCTTCCTTCCTTAGCTTTCTGTCCTTCCTTAGCTCTTCTGTCTCTTCCTTAGCTCTTCTGTCCTTCCTTAGCTCTTCTGTCCTTCCTTAGCTTCTTCTTTCCTTCCTTAGCTCTTCTGCCTCCTTAGCTCTTCTGTCCTTCCTTTACTCTTCTGTCCTTCCTTGCTCTTCTGTCCTTCTTAGCTTCTGTCCTTCCTTAGCTCTTCTGTCCTCCTTAGCTCTTCTGTCCTTCCTAGCTCTTCTGTCCTTACCTTAGCTCTTCTGTCCTTCCTTAGCTCTTCTGTCATTCCTTAGCTCTTCTGTCCTTCCTTAGCTCTTCTTCCTTCCTTAGCTCTTCTGTCCTTCCTTAGCTTTCTTGCCTTCCTTAGCTCTTCTGCCTTCCTTAGCTCTTCGTCCTTCCTTAGCTCGTCTGTCCTTCCTTAGCTCTTCTGTCCTTCCTTAGCTCTTCTGTCCTTCCTTAGCTTTCTTCCTTCCTTAGCTCTTCTGTCCTTCCTTAGCTCTTCTGTGCTTCCTTAGCTCTTCGGAGATTAAATCAATATTTTTTTACTGTAGTACCTACATTTTCAGTTGACTTAATGACAGTTATCTCCTTCACTCACGTGACTGTATCTTCTTGATGTGGCCTAAGGTCCGTACAGAGCTGGGTAAAAAAAACAAAAAACTGCATTCCAGGACTCTGCCCCCACTACTTGGAACGAGCTACAAAAGTACATGAAACTACAGAGGCTCGTCTCCTTCTATGATTTTAAAGCTACGGTTAAAACTATGGTGGAAAATGATTCAGGGGGGGCTGTCAGTGTTTATAGACCCCTAGTTGAACACTACTCCCAAAACCAATGTGCCTGTTCAATGTGTAAACCGGTGCTTTAAACTATAAGTGTTTTATATTGTAATGTCTGACACTATGTCTGCTGCTGTTTTGTCCAGTATTTTCTTATAAAAGATATTAAGATTAACAATGAGTCTAAAACTGGTCAAATAAAGGTTAAAAGAAGAGTTATACTCCAGGGAAGTGTGAGTGATAGCAGTAATTTTGGGGTTTACCATGGTTACCTCAGGTTGTGTAAGAGACTTTGGTTGCTTTTGTGGATGACCGTATGTCTGGTATCTAGAGTTGGCCACCCAGTGATGCAACCTGCCTCTATTTACCTCCGTTAACAGATAACACACCACTTGAGTTTTGAGCTCTTCAAATATAGGATTATGATGGTTTTACCATGTAGTAGAGTACTTAGTATTTACTGTGTGGGGGAATATTCTCTCTATTTGGAGAGAAAAAAATGAGCAAGCATTGTAGATTCTGTCCTTCCTTAGTCCTTCTGTCCTTTCCTTAGCTCTTCTGTCCTTCCTGTATCGTTCTATTGCCCTCGCTTAGAGTCCATATATCTGTCCTGAATCACACTATACAGTACCTTCGGTTGCACCCCGTGTGAGTTACTCCTCTGATCAACGTTTCTCTTGATAGTGCTTGCTATCTTCCCTTTCCTAGTGCCGCGTGTGCGTGATCACGCTCTATTCTCTCCTTTTTGCTAGTCCTATCCCTAGTTTCCTTACGGCTTTCGATCGCGCTAGACTTTCCGGAATCCTTCAGATTGAGTCTACAAACCAAACGATCCTGTGGAGAATATACGAAATTTAGGCACGCTGGTAATTAACGAACATATAGACTCAGTATGTTCAATCTCAGATTACGCACTATATCTAGAGCTTAACTTTCACATGAGTAGCATAACTATTATATATACAATATCTGTAGCAGACGTCACGTACTTGTTAAGTGACGTAAGAAATACACAGCCTTGTGATGCCAATTAATTCCAACAAATCAGCTCTATATCAGTAGATATAACAATTACTAGTTATCAGCAAACCACTAATTTGTGTTATGGGTTCTATACAGAGTCTTATACAGTCTTCCAAATGTGCCACTCCCTGACAAGTTCTATACACCATTTCCAACAATGCAGTAAATTTTATGCGACTTTCACTAGTGCTGTCTCGAGAATGTATATTCGATATGTAATATCTGATGTTTTGATGAATAGGTGCCCTGCGTCACTCAGAATCATTATATGATAGACCATCCTCCATGGGTAACATACAACAGCCACAAGGCCCATATAATCAACAACAACATGGACCACTATCTTGCAGATCAGCACGTTGGTGGGGGACACGATTTTGACGCAATACTTGGAACGGGCGATAACATCATGCGATTGAATAAAAGTCGAATTTAATGACCTGCGTCTTCTCACACAAATGATTGTTAAAGTCTCCGTTCACAGCTTCTTCTCAACACCCCCAATAATGATCACTGAATGGGCCCACAGAGACGATGCTCAGCTGGTAAAAGCTGTATGTTGATCATTAGCTAAAGGAATAACAAAAACAAAATGAATAATGAAAGTCTGGTTACCTTTCCAGTATAATAGGTCCTAAAATCTACGTTATTATCTATTAATGCTCCAGTACTAACTACCTCTATCCTTCTCCACAAGATCGCGGCCTCCAGAAGTCCTCTACAAGGTCTACGTGAAGCCTAAGAAGGAAATCAGCTGATCCAGCTTGAGGGACAGGTTCAATAAAAATAAAAATAATAAATAATCATTACTATGTAGAGAATAGGGTGTCATTTAGCACATATCAATCACCACTATTGGTGTTGACCAGCGATAACTTTATTATTCATACACAAGAAGTCGTGAGGAAATCTTCACCTTGAAACACATGTACCAAGAAGTCTGACATCACTATGACGTCATTTAAAACCCAGCTTTGACCCACTGAGGTTGGACGTGATGTCACACCTTCTGCACCACAGAACAGAGACGTTAAGATACACCACGACCACTAACGGCACGGACACTATAGCATGTTGTCAGACTAGTGAAATGAACTCTTGTCTGTTACCCGACCGTGAGGTTGTCAGAGGACGGCGTCKAGAGGGTAGAAGTGGTGTCCTTGTGTTTGCTGTTGTATTGTATATGTACACGTTACATTGTTCCTGTAATGAACTCTTGCCAGGTCATCTTCACAAAATAGGTTTTTGAAAATCGTACATTTTAACCTCAAAGCCGCTAAAAATACAAAATCATTCAAAATCCAGRCGTAAAATATTTACACAARAAGCAACCTAATATCAMGCAGTCAACTCTAGTCATTTAGTAAGTTCCCCATTCTGCKGTTCTCATTTTTAAACATCGCACAGTGTTCAACACAATGCTCTTATGTCCCACAATTCCACACAAGAATCACACAAACACAGAGATGAACGGATGCACCATCTGTCCTCTAAGTTACCTTTTCCCTTGTCGTCTACGAAGCTCTTGTCCGTCTTTCCCCAGGCTGCTGGAGACCTGTGTGTCCCCTTCTAAGGACGAGCTAAGGAAGAAAGGACACGACCATTTTAAACGAGGACCACTAGACTACCAGCCCAGTATTTATGAACTGACGGTCATCATACCTGCAGACAAGGAGTGGAGTAATTCAGTCACAAAATATAATGACAGGTTACTTTGGAAAAAGCAATCATCCTGTCATCAAAAAATCATTAGCGTGTCCACGACCCTGATAAGAGCCTGACAATCAACATGTTGGTCAAACGGTATCTTACCTGTAATATCTCCCTGGTGTTATTATCTTACCTGTTCCTCTCTGGGGTAATATCTCCCTGGTGTTATTATCTACCTGTTCCTCTCTGGGTAATATCTCCCTGGTGTTATATTACTGTTCCTCTCTGGGGTAATATCTCCCTGGTGTTATTATCTTACCTGTTCCTCTCTGGGGTAATATCTCCCTGGTGTTATCTTACCTGTTCCTCTCTGGGGTAATATCTCCCTGGATGTTATCTTACCTGTTCCTCTCTGGGGTAATATCTCCCTGGTGTTATTACTCTACCTGTTCCTCTCTGGGGTAATACTCCCTGGTGTATCATTACCTGTTCCTCTCTGGGGTAATATCTCCCTGGTGTTATATCTTACCTGTTCTCTCTGGGGTAATATCTCCTGGTGTTATTATCTTACCTGTTCCTCTCTGGGGTAATATCTCCTGGTGTTATTATTACCTGTTCCTTCTCTGGGGTAATATCCCCTGGTGTTTATATCTTACCTGTTCCTCTCTGGGGTAATATCTCCCTGGGTTATATCTACCTGTTCCTCCTGGGGTAATATCTCCCTGGTGTTTATATCTTACCTGTTCCTCTCTGGGGTAATATCTCCCTGGTGTTATTATCTCCTGTTCCTCTCTGGGTAATACTCCCTGTGTTATCTTACCTGTTCCTCTCTGGGGTTAATATCTCCCTGGTGTTATTATCTCCTGTTCCTCTCTGGGGTAATATCTCCCTGTGTTATACTACCTGTTCCTCTCTGGGTAATATCTCCCTGGTGTTATTATCTACCTGTTCCTCTCTGGGGTAATATCTCCCTGGTGTATTATCTACCTGTTCTCTCTGGGTAATCTCCCTGGTGTTATTATCTACCTGTTCCTCTTGGGGTAATATCTCCCTGGTTTATTATCTTACCTGTTCCTCTCTGGGGTAATATCTCCCTGGTTTATTATCTTACCTGTTCCTCTCTGGGTAATATCTCCCTGGTGTTATTTACTTACCTGTTCCTCTCTGGGGTAATATCTCCTGGTGTTATATCTTACCTGTTCCTCTCTGGGGAAAAATCTCCCTGGTGTTATTATCTTACCTGTTCCTTCTCTGGGGTAATATCTCCCTGTGTTATACTTACATTTTCCTCTCGGTGTGATGAAAGATACACGTTGGTTTCGACTCAGTCTGTTTCCTCCTCCTTTCCATCCCTAGATAAACAGAGGATATGGGTAAGTGATCTGAGACAAGGCACAGAGGAGTATGGGTAAGTGCTGAGACAAGGACAGAGGATTATGGGTAAGTGCTGAGACAAGGACAGAGGATTATGGTAAGTGCTGAGAACAAGGACAGAGGAGTATGGGAAGTGCTGAGACAAGGACAGAGGATTATGGGTAAGTGCTGAGACAAGGCAGAGGAGTATGGGTAAGTGCTGAGACAAGGACAGAGGATTATGGGTAAGTGCTGAGACAAGGACAAGAGGGAGGCCTTTGGTCCTGTACTGCTCAGTTGGTAAGTGTGGATCTAGCAATGCCATTGTGGGTTCAATTCCCACAAGAATCACACGTATAGATAATGGATACCCCCACCTGTGTCCTCTAAAACTCTCTGGATTAAAGCCTCTGCTAAGTGGCATATACTAAATTATTGTATAGTCACCTTTAATGTTGAGCTGGGCAAATTTCAGCTCCTTCTCGTGGTCCCGGAGCAAGAAGTGGAAGTCCTCCCAGGTGATCTGTTCCTTGTCGTTGAAGCCCGCGGCCTGTAGCATGGCTTGGATAGCCTCCTCAGCCTGGCCCTTAGACAGAAGGCTGCTGGAGATCTCAATGAATGACCTGCAGAACAGAGCACAAGTACGGCCAGAGTTAGGAACCCATTGTAACGGCCCTTATCTTTTCATTTTGGATYGTGTGTACAGCTGGATCTACAAAACAAACGGCCTGGGATGTGGACACATACTCTACATCTACAGAGGACTACTACTGAGTGGTTGTAATGTCCCTTCAAGCCAGGCTTTTTTTTAGGATGATCCAATAGGCTGAAATGATGACGAAATGACCACAGTGCTTACCGAAGTAGTCTGGAATAATCCTCTTTTGATAAGAAACCGTCTCCGTCAACGTCGTGCATTGAGAACATCAGTTTGGATTTTTCCTCTGGTGAACCTACGACAAATACAAATTAAAATACGTATGCATGTATTCACGTATTCACATATTCACGTATTCACATATTCATGTATTCATGTATTCATGTATTCTCGTATTCATGTAGTCACATATTCATGCATTCACGTATTAATGTGTTCACATATTCATGTATTCACGTATTCACATATTCACATATTCATGTATTAGCGTATTCGTGTATTCAAGTATTCACAAATTAGTGTATTCATGTATTCACATATTCATGTATTCGTGTATTAATTCATATTCAAATGCTGTGAATATGCGTCCACATCCTATACCTTTCATGAAAATGACGATGACGTCGAGGAACTCCYGGAAGGAGAGGTATCCGTTTCCGTCCTTGTCGGCCAGCGTGAACATGGAGTCGACAAAGAGCGAGTCCGGTTTGAGTCCCAGAGCGTCGGCAAACTCAGTTCCCGTCAGCTCAGTCTGCAGGGCTTCCCGGGTCTTCCTACAGGACGCACCACTCAGGTCTCTGACACCAGCCTTCTCTATCTCCAGGACCTATAGGGTGGGGAGAGGAGGTCGGTTATAACTGGGTTGACCCGTTGAGCCAATACGTATGTTTAGCGTGGTGTCATTGGGATTGTTAATGGTGGTCACATTGAATGGCTCAGTGGGATAGAGAACGGCGTTAACAATGCTATGTGTTCAGAAGGTMTGTGTCTGTGTCCGTCCGTCCTGCGCACCACGGTTGTGGACAGTTCTGTAAGTGGCATTGGATAAAAGCGTCTCATAAATCACCATATTACAGTACCTTGGCAAAGGCACTCCTGATGAAGGACTCAACTATCTGAGTCCTCTGGTCTCTGGTCACTGCCTCTCTCAGTAGCTCCTTCTCTGTCATGTCCCTCACCGCCAGCTCCTGTCCACTGACTGTCACCTCAGAGCGAAGGTACCGGACAAACTCTCCACGCTGGCCCTCGTCCTCAAAGTACAGCACCTGGAGACAGACCACAACAGAGTTGAAGCACTGACCATAATAAGGAAAGGCAGGGTTGGGGAGTAAGTTGTAGTCGCACAGAACTGAGACGAGAGAGTACGAGACGAGTAAAGACATTTGATGTGAAGATGTAGAATACCACGAAGGAGAGAGAGGCGACGGAGAGAGTGCCAGCGGGCATTGGTCATGCAACAGGGGAACGATTGTCATGCACAGGGGCAATTGTTTCAATGGCACAGGGGCATGTATGCTGGAGAACAGGATGAAATGTGTCCTTCCCCAAACTGTTGCACAAGTTGGATGAGCAATGAATGCGTCTTAGAATTCATTGGAATTTAAGATGTCCCTGTCACCGGGAACTAAGGAGCTAGCCGTGAACCCATGAAAACCTATGCCCCCAGTTTTTAATATTCCTCCGTCTCACACCCACGTTAAAGGAGCAGAAAAGTGTTTATACTAGAAATTCTGGTGGTG
>NW_019942776.1:57302-63663 GCF_002910315.2 Salvelinus sp. IW2-2015 | reverse complement strand
GTGTTCAGGTCAGGTACTGTACTGTCTGTAGGTCATCATGTGTTAAGGGTACTGTGTGTCAGGTTATGTACTCTAGTCAATATTGCCTCTATAGTCTCCTCTCTGCTCCCAAATCCATCTCTCCTTCCATCTTTCTCCGTCTCGTCTCTCCTTCCATCTTTCCGTTCCGTCTCTCCTTCTCGATTTCTCTCCGTCTCCATCTCTCCTCATCTCTCCGTTCCGTCTCTCCTCTCATTCTCTCCTCTCCATCTCTCTCGTTCCGTCTCTCCTCTCCATCTCTCCGTTCCTTCTCCTCCTCTCCATCTCTCCATCTTCCGTTCCGTCTCCTTCTCTTCCTCTCTCATCTCTCGTTCCGTCTCTCCTCTCCATCTCTCCGTTCCGTCTTCTCCTCTCATTTCTCTCCTCTCCATTTCCCGTCCTTCTCTCCTGTTTTCTCTCTCTCTCATCTCTTCCTCTCCATTTCTCCTCTCCTTCTCTCCTTGGTTCGTCTCCTCCTCTCTGTTCTCTTCTTCTACATCTTTTCTCTGCTCTCTCCTCCCTCTCCTCGAGCCTGTGAGTGGCAGGGCCTAAGAAGCCCTATCCAGTCAAGTCTGTTGTCGATGATAAGAGGAACTCAGGTGTTTGACCAGTCTGGACCCGCTCACGGTCACTCAGCCTTGGTACCCAGACCCACCTGAGGTCCTGCTGTCCAGTACATTACGCAGGGCTCTGCTGATGAAAGTACCAAAGAGTTGACCTTGGTGAGGGATTAACAGGGGAGGACAAATAAGAGAAGAGCAGGGTTGGGAGAGAGAGAGAGAGATGAGAGAAGAGAGAGAGAGGAGAGAGAGAGGGAGAGAGAGAAGAGAGAGAGATAGAGAGAGAGAAGAGAGAGAGAGAAGAGGAGGAGAGAGAGAGAGAGAGAGAGAAGAGGAGGAGAGAGAGAGGAGAGAGAGAGAGGAAGAGAGAGGAGAGAGAGATGAGAGAGAGAGAGAGGAGAGGGAGAGAGGAGAGAGAGAAGAGGAGAGAGAGAGAGAGAGAGAAGAGAGAGAGAGAGAGAGGAGGAGAGAGAGAGAGAGAGAAGAGGAAGAGAGAGAGAGACGAGGAGAGAGAGAGAGAGAGAGAGAGAGAGAGAGGAGAGAGAGACGAGAGAGAGAGAAGAGAGAGAGAGAGAGGAGAGAGAGAGAGAGAGAGAGAGAGAGAGAGAGAGAGTGTGTGTGCTTCAACTCTGTTGGGATGGAAAGAGAGAGGGAGAGAGGGAGAGGAGGAGAGGAAGAGAGAGGAGGGAGAGAGGAGAGGAGAGAGAGGGAGTGAGAGGGAGAGGGAGGGAGAAGAGAGAGAAGAGAGTGTGTGTGTGTGTGTTTGTCCCTCCCCTGTTAATCCCTCACCAGGTCATACTCTTTGGGTACTTTCATCAGCAGAGCCCTGCGGTAATAGTCACTGGACAGCAGGACGTCCAGGTGGGTCTGGGAACCAAGGCCGAGTGACCGTTGAGCGGGTCCAGACTGGTCAAACACCTGCAGTCTCCTCTTATCATCCACCAACAGATTGACTGGACGTAGGGGCTTCTTAGGCCCCTGCCACTCACAGGCTGGAGAGAGGAGAGGAGAGATGCAGAGAAGAGATGTAGAAGAGAGACAGAGAGGGGRGACGAACCACAGGAGAGAAGGAGAGGAGAAATGGAGAGGAGAGAATGAGAGGAGAGACGAACCACAGGAGAGAAGGACAGGAGAAATGGAGAGGAGAGAATGAGAGGAGAGACGGAACGGAGAGATGGAGAGGAGAGACGGAAAGGAGAGATGGAGAGGAGAGAATGAGAGGAGAGACGGAACGGAGAGATGGAGAGATGGAGAGGAGAGACGGAAAGATGGAAAGGAGAGACGGAGAGGAGAGATGGAGAGGAGAGATGGATAGGAGAGACGGCGAGGAGAGACAGAAAGGAGAGATGGAGAGGAGAGACGGAGAGGAGAGACAGAGAGGAGATAATAAGATAGGAGATAACCTGACACACAGTACCTAACCTGACACACAGTACCTGACACACAGTACCTGACCTGACACACAGTACCTGACCTGACACACAGTACCTGACACACAGTACCTGACCTGACACACAGTACCTGACACACAGTACCTGACCTGACACACAGTACCTGACACACAGTACCACACAAACACGATCACCTGTGATCACCTTGATATGCAGCACACACCTGTGATCACCCTGATATGTAGCACACACCTGTGATCACCTTGATATGCAGCACACACCTGTGATCACCTGATATGCAGCACACACCTGTGATTCCAGCAGCGGGTTCCTTTGTTGTGTCGTGAGCTCCTGCCTTCTGACCTGACCTGAGAATGACCTGACACACAGTACCTGACACACAGTACCTGACACACAGTACCTGACCTGACACACAGTACCGTCAGTTCCCCTCCCAGGGAGCCTCCTCGGGCTCTGGTGGTGGCCTACTTCAAGAAAAAGAAAGTCCCAAGTTAAGAGTCCAGAAGGGCAGGAGCTCACGACACAACGAAAGGAACCCGCGCTGGAATGCACAAGGGCTGTGGCTGCAATAATCAGGGTGATACAGGTGATTCGTTGTTGTGTGTATGCTGTGTCAAGGTCAGGTACTGGTTCTAGGTTACTGTGTGTCAAGGTACTGTGTGTCAGGTTCATTTCTCAGGTCAGTCAGAAGGCAGGAGCTCAACGAACACAACATAGGAACCCGCTCGCTGGGAATCACGAGGTGTGTGCTGCATATCAAGTGATCGACAGGTTGTGCTGGCATATCAAGGTGATCACAGGTGTTGCTACACTATTCAGGAGTGATCACAGGTGTGTGCTGCATATCGGATCAAGGTGTGTGGCAACAAGGTGACCAGGTGGGTTTGTGTGGTATGTGTGTTCAGTACTGTGTGTCAGGTCACGTGTTTAGGCGATATCGTGTGTCAGGTACTGTGTGTCAGAGTCAGGTACTTGTGTCAGGTAACTGGTGTCGTACTGTGTCAGGTCGGTAGTACGTTTAGTCATACGGGTCAGGTACTGATGTGTGCAGGTAGTATGTGTGCAGGACTGTGTGTCAGGTAGCTGGGTGTGTAGGTACTGTGTGTCAGGTCGAGTGTACTGTGTCAGTGGTCAGGTACTGTGTGTCAGGGTCTTGTTGTCAGGTACTGTGTGTCAGTTGGTAATGTGTGTCAGGATACCGTGTGTCAGGTACTGTGAGTAGGACAGGTAGCATGTGGTCAGGTAGCTGTGGGTGTCAGGACTGTTGTCAGTGGTATGCTGTGTCAGGACTACTTGTTCAGCATGTCTAGGTAACTGGTGTGTCAGGTCGTGTTCTAGGTGTCAGGTACGTGTGTAGGTCAGACGTTTCAGGTACTGTGTGGTCAGGTATTGTGGTACGTTCCGATGTGTCTCAGTACTGTGGTCGGCAGGTACTGTGTGTCCAAGTGTTCAGGTCATACGTGTGTCAGTTCAGGGTGTCAGGTACGTGTGTCAGGCTGTACTGGTGTCAGGTACTGGTGTGTCACGTTACTGTGTGGATCAGGGTACCTGCGGTTTGGTGTTAGTCAGGTTACTAGCTGTGTTCAGGTCAGGTAACTATGTGTCAGGTACTGTGTGGTACAGGATAGGTACTTGTGTCAGGTCAGGTACTGTGTTGTCACGGTACTGTGGTGTCAGGTTACGACGTGTGTTCAAGCGTTATCCTCCTATCTTATTATCTCCTGCTCTGTCTCTCCTCTCCCGTCTGCTCTCTCCCATACCATTACCTTTGCTCATACGCTCTGTGTATCTCTCCATGCGTTCTCTCATGCATCGTTCTAGACCCAATGGCAAGCTCAGCGCGTCTACTGCCTTAACAATCTGCTCCTCTCGCCAGTCGCTGTCCTGCGTGCCGTCTCTCCTGTTCTCCCGTAGGCTATTTTTCGTTCTACTACCCTATGCCATCTCTACCAAGTGCTCTCCGTCGTCCGGTCTCGCCTCCATCCCTTCCATTATATTCTTCTCACATACTGCGCGATCTCTCCAGTTGCCGTTCTTCTCCTCCTCCATCTGCTACTCCGGTCCGTGCTTCTATGCCTCTCAATTATACTCCTCTCCTATCCAATAAGTCTCCTCGGTCCCCTCCCATCTACTGTCTGTTGAGACCCTTCGAGTGTCCTCTTACTTCGCATATAGCTCTGCGTCACACTCTCTACCTAACCTTTCTCCATCTCAATCATGCCTCTCACGCGTGTGGTCGTCTTAACCCCTCATCTGTCCATGCTCTTCTTACATTCTCTTCTCTGCATCTCTCCTCCCTCGTCTCCAGCCTGTGCTTATGTCGCTAGGAAGCCTATATGACAAGTAGCACGCTACAGATCTCGACCATGTCGAGATCCCCCTTGCGGCCCGTATGATAAAGAGGAAACCGACCCTGCAGTGAGCGTGTGCTAAGTCTCGCAAGCGCTGTAGTCTTCTGGACACCCGCTCACAACGTACAACTACAGGCACCCTATAGAGGTTCACCAATGGCACCCTCCCGACCTGGACGTCCCGCTGTTCCGAGCCACTAGACCCCTTACCGGCAGGGCTTCTGCGTCGCGAGAAGTACCCAAAGAGTATGACCTGGTGAGGGTGGCTTAAACAGTCTTGCAATGGAGCAAGTGAGAGGAAAGAGAGCATGTCAGGTCGTTTGAGAGTAGAAAGCGAAGAATTAGATATTGATAGCCTTTACTCCAAAGAGAACCCCGAGAGAAACACATACAAGCTCTCCGAGATCGCGCCTCACATTGCGAAATCTGAGCCATCACTCGTATCCTCCTGATTGCACTGCTTAATGCAAAAAACTTAAAAAACAGGATACAGTGACGACGCTCAATATGGAAGTGGGATGATAAGTACAGGACTGTTTTCACTAGCACCAGACTGGATGGAATATGTGTCTAGGAAGGGATTCATCCGAATGAACATTGAGGAAGTACAACCACATGCAATCACTGGGCTTCATAAAAGAGGCATCGACGACGTCAGTATCGACCCACAGTAACCATAACAAACCACACGGACGTAAGAGGCTAGGAGCTAACCAACCTTGTCAAGGAGGAGAAGACACTAATCCAGACGCTTCATAAGAAATCCTGCTTACAACAATCCAATGGAGGACCATTGTAAAACAGGCAAAGCGTCCATACAGGACTGAGATCGAATTGTCCTAATTGTTACTCGAAATTGATACTAGCCACAGGCCTGATCGCTCGGTCGGATGAGTTATTACAGATTTACAAAGGGGAAACCCAGCCGCAAACCCCAGCCGCAACAAGCCTACCAGGAAAAGTTGAATGCCTTCTCTTGCTCACGATTCAAGGGACAAACAACACTGAACCATGGAGAAACAGCAGGTGTTATCAGGGAGGGGACGACCGTGTGATCTCGCTCTCGGCGTAGCTGTGAGTAACACCTTTAAAAGCGTAACATTCACAAAGGTCGCCGGGCCAGATGGATTACCAGGATGGCGATACTGAGTAGAAGCAGTGAGCTGTTGATCAGCTATAGTGATCTTCCACTGAACAATTCAACCTCTCCCTGAACCGCTTGTCGGTAATACCTAGGAGTTCCCATTCATAGTCCGTGTGCCGAATGGAACCCAAAGTAACGCTTTTAAATTGACTACCGAGTGTCACATCTGTATGAAGCCAGTTGAAAAGATGCTGATATATATAAAGGCTATGCCGTGGGTTCACAATCCAAATCATCCGCAAAAAAACCGCGGACCCCACTCCAATTCGCATTACCGCGAGCCCAAGACTGATCTAGACAGAGAACGTACTGATGAGAATGTTGTCAGAGATAGAACTACAAGCTCAGGCGTTCAACACCATTGGTCGACGCCTCCGAAAGCTTGCAGAATACACGAGAGGATTCTCAGGGACCCTGGGACTAAACACGCCCCTCGTGCATCTGGATGACCTGGACTTCCTGACAGGGGGGAGAGAGAGTAGAGAGCAACAGAAAGCAGATCCGAGCACGCGCATGAACCGACCGTACAACGAAGCAGAGGGGACCCGTCAGGGGTGCCGTGCTCGTTCCCCTCCTGTACGTGACCTGTTTACCCCGAGAATGAGACGCGGTGAGAGTGGCCGTGCACAACTCCAACAACCCTTCATACTGCCAATACTTTCTAGATTGTTCTGAATTGTTGTTCATATTAGGCCTGAGGTCCGAAGATCTGTTTGTGGTGAGTATATCCAACTACTTATTTGTTTGTTGTGATGCAAAAACACAATTAGCAGAGATGTTGATAGTGAGGAACGGCAGGAGAAGAAAGTGGAGAGGACTGGAATAGAATGGTGCTGTCAGACCAGAACACTTCCCTTCTGAGAGAACGGGAGAGGA
>NW_019942776.1:55896-57277 GCF_002910315.2 Salvelinus sp. IW2-2015 | reverse complement strand
GTGGTCAACAGAGAATCATTAACACTTATAATAAGGCTCATAACATGTTATGTCTCTCTAAGTAGGCTCACTGGGATGGGAACAACGTCATCAAAATGATTGTGTGTCAAAATCTGCTATTTTAAAATGTTTTACTTGCTATTGTTTTCCCCTGTCGAAAATTGTGATATTTGGTTGGTTTTACCTACTTTAATTAAATGAACTGATCGTAAGTCACTCTGGATAAGACTATCAAAATAACCTCATGTAAAATGTGCATGTGGATTCTGATTGGTTAACATCGGATACCGACCAACTGGAAAGAGGAACAGGCAGATGACTAGGATGCCGAAGCCGGCTTTACTCCCGGCGTCAAAGTAGTTGAGCTTGGTGGCGTTGGTGCAGGGGTGGAGCTCAGAGGTCGTGACCTGAGAGGGCTGGGGACAAGGGTCACCTGGGACAGACAGACAGACAGACAGACAGACAGACAGACAGACAGACAGACAGATTTGTTACTGTACCAGCAGCAACTACAGTCAACATTTTGGAGCTACAGGGAACACTATGGTACATTGCTTATTTGTATTGGCAAAAATATAAATACAGAGAGGATATGATCTTTACCATCCTTCCAGAAGAAGACTCTTCTCTGTATGTCCCCAGCCTCCGCGCTGGTGACCGCTGTAATGACGTCATGAAAGGTTGTGTTCCGAATGACCTGCATCTCTTCAGCTGTGAACAGACTTGAGGAACAACCAGAAGGAGTTGTCAGATCGACTGGAAATGTTATGCCGATGTCACCCAAAACAGTGACGCAAAAAAGCTGATCATAACAGACATTCGTCGTGTGTCTCCTCAGGTCAACGTCTAGTTCAACACCCCAGGCTATCGTTTACTTCATTCGTAGGCTTACGTTCTCACAGGTATCCATCCAAGCTTTCGAGCGAACGTGAGAATGACGGAAATCGAGGTTTCAACTAACGCTGACAGTTTCATCCGATTACCGTATGAGGTTAATATCTCACGTTGTTTCCTACCCGTTTTGTTTGTTCTCGAACCAGAAGCGGTCCCCGTTCCTGATGCGGTTGAACTGGTCCAGTATGATAGAGGAGAAGACCTGACCAGGACCGTCCACAGACTCTAGGAGACCTCCGGGAAACAGCTCCAGTTTAGAAATGTCCCCGTGGTACAGGTCTGCAAGGTCCCTGAATAGCTATAGATCCAGTAAGGTAGAGACAGAATACAGAGGGTAGGTTATTCATCTGGTTCTGTTTTCTGCCCCTTGATCCTAATTCTGTCCATGTGTTAGTTTGATCCCCTCCCTGTGGCTCTGGCTGATCCCTGTGGCTCTGGCTGATCTCAGACCAGTGGTTTGATCCCCTCCCTGTGGCTCTGGCTGATC
>NW_019942776.1:49964-55689 GCF_002910315.2 Salvelinus sp. IW2-2015 | reverse complement strand
TGGCTGTCTCAGAATCCGTATTTAATCCCCTCCTGTGGCTCTGGATGATCCCTAGTGGCTGTTGCTGATCTTCCAGACCAGAGTGGTTTGAGCACCCTGTGAGTCTGAGTAGCGGTGGCTCTGGCTGATCTCAGACCAGTAGTTTAATCCCCTCCCTGTGGCTCTGGCTGATCCCTGTGGCTCTGGCTGATCTCAGACCAGTGGTTTGAGCCCCTGTGAGTCATGAGTAGGTTAACCAACCACATACACTACCATGATCATTGGCAAATAAAACCTCCTTCTAATCAACAGCACATTCTGTATGGATTTACGTAAACACGTTAAATAACCCATACAGAAAACCTTCATGAGCATTGCATAATAAGTTCTGATAGTACCTGTGGGTTGGTGGTGTTGAGCTGAGGGTTCACGTCTCCCCACCTCTCTACAGGGGCCAGGCCAAGGCCCTCTCTGACCTGGTTGTAGCTGGGCAGACCAAAGTCTCGGCCTCTCTGCACCGTCAGAGCCACCAGGTCCGACCGCGAGAACCGCAGAGGACCGTACATGTAATCTAGTGGGGAGAAGGCCCCACCAATATACATCAATATTTGTTACTTTTATTTCTTCTTTTTTGTTGTTGTTTGTTTTGGTATTTTATTTCTTAAAACGGCATTGTTGGTTGGGGGGCTTCGTAAGTAAGCATTTCACTGTAAGGTCTACTACACCTGTTGTATTCGGGCGCATGTGACAAATAACAATTTGATTTGATTTGCTTGACTCAACTGTAACAGCTGTAGCTATGACAACTGAAACTTCACATGTCTTCTTCATGCGTTCTGTACAGAGATAACTTCCTCTCCACGYCTCCACGATGTAAAGCCACGTGTACTGGGCATTAAAAAATACAATTTAAAAGTGAAAGTAATGGTAAACCTCTTAAGTCTTCCACGATGATGTTGTCCTCTCTCTCTGCGATCTGCGAGGTCATGCCCATAATCAGACGGTCTATATCCTGTCCTGACTTCAGGTTGGGGTTCTAGAACAGACRACTTGTCTCAACACAGGTACATATAGACGACCTATAAAGTAGGTAGTAGATACCGCCTGGTCCCCAGATCAGTGGTGTATCAAATTCAGAATGACCGTATGAGTTGGACAGACAACTAACACATATCTGGGACCAGGCTACAAAAAGAAATATATAATAATAATAATAATTGTTTTGACAGAGATGTGTGTTTCTTACATATTTGGATCTATAGTTTTACCTGACGGTTCCAGAAGCTGTTACACATTCGCATGGCTGGTGACGTRCTCCCATCGATGTTGACAACCTTTTGAAAGTGGCACGTTCTGTTTCTGTAGCCAAGACAAGGAAGTAGGAAAATGTCCCGGTGACACAAATGACATTYGAGCAGCTGTTAAAATATGACTGTTGACACAAACGCAGCATTAAAGGGGGGACCGTGTTTCTTAGAACAAAAAACAACACCACAAACTCAAGAGAACGTTGTAGCCTAGAGATATTAACTCTGCTAGAAATATTGGAGTTTTTTAAATGTATTTTAACCTTTATTTTAACTGGGGAAGTCAGTTAAGAAACAAATTCTTATTTACAATGACGGCCTAGCGGGGAACAGTGGGGTTAACTGCCTTGTTCAGGGGCAGAACAACAGATTTTTACCTTGTCAACTCGGGGATTCGATGGAGCAACCTTTCAGTTACTAGTCCAACAATCTAACCACTAGGCTACCTGCCGCCCCAAAGTGTTTTATAGGCTGGTGTAACCAGCATGATCACCTGACATCTCTCACCTTTCTGTTTCCCTGATATCTGAAGTTAAACTGAAAGGTGAACGCAGCTGTCAGGCTGGTTACACCAGGCTAGTGGATTCTGAATCTGTCGGAGGAGGAGGAGGAGCGTGTTCTATTCTCCAGCCCGGCCCGGAAGCTAGGCCACAGTACCTCATGAAGACACCAGGGGGAGCCATCGTAGAGGCAAAACGTATGGCAGCTGCCTGAAACTCAGGCGAGATCCCTGGATCCACAAACTTCTGGTAGCCTGCAGGAGACAAGACAGACAATGACACCAGCGTATAATACTGTAAACCTACTATAGTACAGAAGAGAGGACGTATAGAAAATATTTGGCCTAGGTAAAGGTATGCCCACAGGTAAATGAAGTATTGTCTAACGTTGTGAAATAACACAGGGGAAGGAAGTATTGTCTAACGTTGTGAAATAACACAGGGGAAAGGAAGGATTGTCTAACGTTGTGAAATAACACGAGGAATGGAAGTATTGTCTAAAGCCTTGTGAAAAATAACACAGCTGGAGAGTTGTAGGATGTAGTCTAACATTGTGAAATAACACAGGGGAAAGGAAGATTGTCGAAACGTTTGTTGAAATAACCACAGGGGAAAGGCAAGGATTGTCTTTAAGCGTTCGTGAAATATAACACAAGGGAAAGGGAAGTATTGTCTATTATCGTGTGAAATAAACACAGGGGAAAGGAAGGATTTGTCTAACATTGTGAAGATAACACAAGGGAAAAGGAAGGATGTCATTGTCTAAACATTGTGAATACACACAGGGCGCAAAGGAAGGATTGTCTAACACTTGTGAAATCAACACAGGGAGAAAGGAAGTATGTTCTAACGTTGTGAAATAACACAGGGAAAGTAAGTATTGTCTAACGTTGTGAAATAACACAAGGGAGAGGAAGGATTGTCATAACGTGATAATAACAAGGGAAAGGAAAGTATTGTCTCAACATTGTGAAATAAAACACGGGGAAGACAGTATTGTTAAACATTTGAAATAACCACAGGGAGAAGAGAGTATTGTCTAACGTTTGTGAAATACACAGGGGAAAGGAAGGATTTGTCAACGTTGGTGAAATAATACACAGGGGACAGGAAGTATTGTCTTAGACGTGTAAATAACACAGGGGGAAAGGAAGTATTGAGTCAAACATTGTGAAATAACACAGGGGGAAAAGGAACACCTCTAACCTCCAATGATTATTAAGAGGAAAACACAAAGGAACATCATGTGACTGTCTTCTTCTGTCGCTGACCTCTGACTTATTATTTCTTGGCTGACTTGTGGAGCACCTGGCCGTGTGTTCAGTGTGTGTGTGTGTGTTGTGTGTTGTGGTGTCGTTGGTTTGTGTTTTGTTTTATGTGTGTGTGTGTGTGTGTGTGCTGTGTGTGTGTGAACATGTGTGATGTGTGGTGCTGTGTGTGTGTTGTGTGTGTGTACTGTTGTGTGTTGAATGTGTGTTGATCTGTGTTAGTTGTGTCTTGTCGTGTCGTGTGACTGTGTGTGTGTGTCTGTGTGGTGTGTGTAGTGTGTGTTGTGTGTGGGTGAGTGCTGGAGTGTGTGGTGTGTGAATAGTGTGCTCTGTTTGTGGTTCTCGATGACGCAGGAACATCCTTCACCTAACCATGATCTACAGCGCATGAACTTGCTGTCAGTTCGTTCCTCTTCCCCTCCCGTCTCAATCCATGCATTCCCCTCTCTCTGTTCCTCTCTCTCTCTCCTTCTCTCTCCATACTCTCTGTCCCACACACTCTCTCTCTCCCTCTCTTCTGTCCCAACACACTCTCTCTCCTCCCTTCCACTCTGTTCCCTCTCTCTTTTCCTTCTTTGTCCCCCCTCTCTCTCTCTCCCTCTCTTCTGTTTCCTCCTCTCTTCTCCATCTCTCTGTTTACCGCTCTCTCTCTCTCTCTCTCTCTCTGCTCTCTCTCTCTCGTCTCTCTCTCTCTCTCTCTCTCTTCTACTCTCTCTCTCTTCTCTTGTTTCCCCTCTCTCTCTGCCCCCCCCTCTTCTCCCTCCTCTTTTTACTTACAGGTAATGGGAGACATTGTCTTTTCGCCAGGAAATCAGGCAGCCATTCATAGAATGCAATATTCCTGTAAAAATGACAAAAAACGAAATCAAAGTCTATTTAACTCCTGAGTTTTACTTCTCTGTCAATTTACTACCACTAAACATCTTTCATTGCTTTGTCAAAACAGAGGATAATAACTTGTAGTTGCTGGTTACCGCGGGGAGGGGGGGGGTGGGGGGGGGGGGGGGGTGAGAGGTGACGCAGACACCTAACTCTCAACTAATCCCATTTCATCCAAAAACCCACAACCACCTGGTATTGATGTAACTAACGACTCCCTTTTCTGGTCATGTGACTTGCTGTATTACAGTATAAAATGACCACAACGTGTTGGTCGGATTACAGCAGACTTTTCCTAGTACCTGGAAAGTGGCGACCACGGTTTTCCTGGCGCTTTGAAACAGGTCTTCGTCAGACCACGACGAGTGTTTCTCACGTAGCCGGGAGGCGATGTAATTGTGGTAGCGAAACCACACGATCCCCTCGGCCATGGTGAACACATTCTCGTTGCCCCAGGCGTTACCCAACTCTGTGGAGAAGAACAAAGAGACTGAAGGGTTCTCTGACTGCGTGTTTGTCTGTGGAACTGCAGTATATTGACTGTATAGCAGAGGGTTAAATCCCCAGTATCTCTACTTGCACACTCATCTTCTGCACATCTATCACTCCAGTGTTTAATTGCTAAATTGTAATTATTTCGCCACTATGGCCTATTTATTGCCTTACCTCCCTTATCTTACCTCATTTGCAAATGCTGTATATAGACTTTTTCTATTGTGTTATTGACTGTATGTTTGTTTATTCCATGTGTAACTCTGTGTTGTTGTATGTGTCGAACTGCTTTGCTTTATCTTGGCCAGGTCACAGTTGTAAATGAGAACTTGTTCTCAACTAACCTACCTGGTTAAATAAAGGTGAAATAAAATACATAAATAAAATAAACAGAAAATCCGTCAATTAACTGAAGGGAACTGAAGTAACCCTTATCCTGGTATTTGTGTTAATAACCAGTGATAACTGTCCTGAAACTAAAGTATTTTCAGTATTTCTTTACAGGTGCCGATGATATCTTTATATCTCTTAAAGGTGCCGATTAAATCGTTATATTACTTAGCTTCAGATKATATCTTTATATCTCTTAAAGGTGCCGATGTAGGAGTGACGTGGCGTCGCTCGTGAGGAGCAGGAAGTTGTTCATATCTTTATAACCTCTAAAGGTGCTAAGGTCTATATCCTGTTGCTGATATCTTTAGGTAGCCCAGGTAGCCTAGTGGTAAGAGTGTTGGGCCAATAACTGAAAGGTTGCTGGCTCAAATCCCAGAGCTGACAAGGTAAAAAATCTGTTGTTCTGAACAAGGCAGTAAAACCCCACTGTTCCCCGGTAGGCTGTCGTTATAAATAAGAATTTGTTCTTAACTGACTTGCCTATAAAGGTTAAATAAAAAGATTACAATTTAAATTATTCTCTAAAGGTGCTAATGTCTATATCCTCGTGTGGAAATCTTTATATCCATGCAGATATTTTTGGTGCTTCCTTGTTTTCATTCTTCGGGCATTAGTGAGGTGTCTAGCCAGATCAGACTGGCATTATCGAGCTTTATTGTGTAAGTCCATTGTCATTCACCACTAAATCCTCAGAGAATAATGCACAGCTTTTAAATTCCAATGTTTTGTATAGCTGATTATGTCAAAGGTGTGGTTTTATGCGAGACAGACAGTGATGCAGGAGTCACCAGGGCAGCTGTTGTAGATCTCAAAACTGGAAGAAGAAGAAGAAGAAGAAGACAGAGAAGAGAAGGTTAAGAGGAAGGAAGAAGAAGAAGAAGAAGAAAAATCTTCTTCTGTCGTTTTT
>NW_019942776.1:22677-49450 GCF_002910315.2 Salvelinus sp. IW2-2015 | reverse complement strand
AAGAAGAGGAAGAGGAAGAAAGAAGAGAGGAAGAAGAAAGAGAAGAGCAGAGGAGAAGTGAGGAGAGAGGGAGGAAGAAGAGGAAGAATAAGACAAGAAGAAGAAGAAGGAGGAAGAAGAAGAAGAAGAAAGAGGAAGAAGAGAAGAGGAAGAAAGAAGAAGAAGGGAGAAGAAGAACGGAGACGGAAGGAAGAAGAGGAAAGCGAAGAAATAGGAAGAGAGAAGAAGACGAAGAAGAAGAAGAACGAAAGAAAGGAGAAAGAAGTGAAGAAAAGAAGAGAAGAAGAAGAAGAGGAAGAAGAGAAGAGAAGAAGAAGGAAGGAAGGAGAAGAAGACGAAGAGGAAGAGAAGAATAGAAGGAAGGAAGAAGGAGGGAAGGGAGGGAAGGGAAGAAGGAAAGAGGAAGAAGAAAAGAAGGAGAGGAAGAGAGAAGAATGAGAGAAGGAAGAAGAAAGGGAGGAAGAGGAAGGGAAGAAGAGAGGACGGAAAGAAGAATGAAGAGGGAAAGAGAGAGGAAGAGAAGAAGGAAGAGGAGAATAGAGAAGAAGAGAGAAGAAGAAAGGAGAAGGGAGAGAGAAGAGAGCGAGAGAAGGACGGAGAGGAAGAAGAAGAAGAAGAAAGAAGACGAAGAAGAAGAAGAAGAAGAAGAAGAAGAAGAAGACGAAGAAGAAGAAGACGAAGAAGAAGAAGACAACGACGAAAACAACAACAAGCAGCATCTCTCACCATAGAGTCCCTCAGGTCCATGCTGACCAGTGGAGGGATCAGCAGCGCTCCACATGAGGTTACTGCCCCCGCTCCTCTTGGGCATGTCCCACTGCTCCCCCGAGGCTAGGAGACCTCCAGAGAAACTCCTCAGGGCGTCAGACCAGGAACTAGACGGGCCGTAGATAGAGCTGCCGTCCAGCCACGCTGTCACCAGGTTCACCTACAGGACATAGCATGACATAACGTGACATGACATAACGTAACATCGCCTTTTTTTTAAGACAGAAAATAATATGTTTTATTGTCACATACCCCAGATAGGTGCAGTGAAATGTAACATAACATGACATAACATGACATAACATAACATGACCTGATATAACATGACATGACACAACATAACAGGACATGACATAACATAACATGACCTGATATAACATGACATGACATAACAGGACATGATATAGCATGACATGATATAACATGACCTGATATAACATGACATGACACAACATAACATGACATAACATGACATGACATGACATGACATAGCACATCTACAGATAGAACATAATATCGTTTTTTATTTGGGGTAAAACACTAGGGACAGTGAGCTGCAGGCTTCTAGGCTATGGGTTTATCTGAACGGGCAGTCTTATAGAGAGTCTGCTGTATTACTGTAGCACCATCACCAACAGACAGGCTGGTCTGACCTGACGCTCATTATGCTCCGGTCTGGCTCACTTGATAAAGRGCGTGGCACTAGCAACACCAAGGTCGTGGGTTCAACTCCCTCAGGGATCACATACTCATTCTGAAATATGGACGCGCTCATTCTACTTGTAAGTCGCTTTGGATAATAGCGTCTGCTAAGGGGTTCTATACTGTATATCATTATATTAACTGTGTCGCTCAGTTACTAAGAGAGTGGCTTTAGCAATGCCAAGGTCATGGGTTCAACTCCCACAGGGATGACAGACACATACTAAGAATGTATGCACTCACTAAGCGTCTTCTATATTACCTGTGTGCAAGGAGTTATTACCTGTGTGTAAGGGTTATTACCTGTGTGCAGGAGTTTATTACCCTGTGTGGTAAGGTTATTACCTGTGTGGTAAGGTGTTATTACCCTGTGGTGTGGGGTTAATTACCCTGTGTGGCACGGGTTATTACCTGTGTGGCAGGGGTATTACCTGTGCAGTGAGGGTTTTCCACTGTGTGTAGGTTTTTACGATGTGTGTAGGTGAGGGTTATTACCCGTGGTTGTTACACGGTTATTACCTGTGATGCAAGGGTTATTACCGTGTGTCAACAGGGTTATTACTTGTGTCAAAGGGTTATTACCCTGTTGTTGCAAGGTTATTAGCCTGTCTGAAAGGGTTATTACCGTGTGTGTGGGGGTTATTACCCTGTGTGTGAGGGTTATTACCTGTGTTCGGTGAGAAAATTATTTCAACCTGTGTGTCTGGGGGCCTATTACTGTGTGTGGAGAGTTATTACCTCGTTGTGCTGGGGGATATACCGTCTGTGTGGTGAGAGTTAATTCACTGTGTGGAGAGTTATTACCCCTGTGGTGTGAGGGGTATTACCTGTGTGTGAGAGTTATTCTGGGGGAATTACCTGTGTGTGAAGTTATTTGTGAGGATTACCCTGTGTGCACTGGTTTATAAAACCTGTGTGTGAAGAGTGTATATAACTTTCGCGTGGGGAGGGTTATTCCCTGTGTGTGAGGGTGTATTACCGTGTGTAAGGCTTTATTACCTGTGTGGTGGGGTTATTAACCGTGTGTGTGAGGGTTCTTGCTGTGTGGGGGGTTTATACTGTGTGAGGGTTATTACAACTGTGTGAGGTTATTAATCTGTGTTGAGGGTTATTACCTGCGTGCACAGGGCTATTACCTGTGTGAAAGGGTTATACTGTTGTGTGAGGTGTTTTACCTGTGTGCGGGGAATTATTACCTGTTGTGTGAGAGTTCTTACCTGTGTGTGGGGTTATTACTGGTGTGGGGTTATTACCTGGTGTGTGAGAGTTTATACTTGTGTGTGGGGGGTTATTACCACTGTGTGTGAGAGTTATTACCTGTGTGTGAGGGTTATTACCCTGTGTGTGAGAGTATTACTTTGTGTAGAGAGTTATTATGTGTGTGGGGGTTATTACCTTGTTGTGAGAGTTATTACTGTGGTGTGTGGTGAGTTTATTACTGTGTGATGAGGGTTATTACCTGTGTGCAAGGGTTATTACCTGTGTGAGAAGGGGTTATTACCTGTGTGGTGGGGTATTTACCTGTGTGTGAAGGGTTATTACCTGTGTGTGTGAGAGTATTGGATTACCTCTGTGTGTGGGGGGTTATACTGTGTGTGAGAGTTATCCTGAGTGAGTGGGGATTATTACCTGTGTGAGTATTACCTGTGTGGAGAGTTTACTGCATGTTTACAGTGTTGGAGAGTTATTGACCTTTGCGTGGGGTTATACCTTGTGGGTTGAGGGTATTACCTTGTGGTGAGAGTTACTTACCTTGTATGGTGGAGGTATTACCTGTGTGTGAGGGTTTATCCTGTGTGGGGGGGTTTTAACTGTGTAGGGTTTATTTGTAGAGGGTTTTTATCTGTGTGTGAGGGTTAATGTCCTTGCGTGCAAGGGCTACTTTACCTGTGTGAAAGGTTATCTACCTGTGTGTGAGGGTTATTACCTGTGTGCGGGGATTTTACCTGTGTGTGAGAGTTATTCCTGTGTGTGGGGGTTATTACCTGTGTGTGGGGGTATACTGTGGGAGATTACTTGTGTGTGGGTTACGTGTGTGGATGTTATTACCATGTGTGTGGGGGTTATTAACCTGTGTGCTGGAGCAGTTATTACCTTTTGAGGTTACCTGTGGTGTTTACTGGTAGAAGTTATACCTGTGTGTGGGGGTTATACCCTGTTTGTCGAGAGTTATTACCTGTGTGTGGGGGTATGTCCTGTGTGTCAGAGTTCATTACTTTGCTGTGGGGGTTAATTACCGTGTGTGTAGAGTTATTACCTGTGGTGTGAGGGTATTACCTGTGTGTGAGGGTTATTGCCTGTTGTGGGGGGGTTTTAACCTGTGTGAGGGTTATTACCTGTGTGCGAGGGTTATTATCTGTGTTGAGGGTTATTCCTGCGTGCAAGGGCTCTTACCTGTGTGAAAGGGTTTACCTGTGGTGTGAGAGGTTAATATCCGTGTGTGCGGGGATTATTACCTGTGTGTGAGAGTTATTACCTGTGGTGTGGGGTTATTACCTGTGGTGTGGGGCGGTTAATTACCTGTGTGGGTGAGGAGTTATTACTGTGGTGCGGGGGTTATTGGGGCTCTGGCTGGAGTGTTTTTCCCAGGGCCCCCTCTGGAATGGCAGTAGGACCCGGCCGGTACGGTTGGGGTCAAAGACTGGGTCTCCCTCTGGGACGGGGATGTGCATGAAYTCMGGRGGACAGCCGGGAGGCCGGGAGTCCTGGATCTCAAATACAACGTGGTACCCTGGACAGACAGACGAGAAATACTGTCATTTGGCAGGTAGCTGCGACTGTCAATCTATTCTGAAACCTTTCCAATCCTTTTTGACAACGTTGCCAGGTGTTTACTGGTCACTCATTTTGTGACAACCTCCAAGCATTTCATTTCACAACATAAACCCGAAACGTTACGGGAATGAATAGTAAACATTCAGATTGATGTTTCYCAGTGTCAATTTACCGAAGAATACAGAGAGTACAGTCTGGTTATGTGCAGAGGGTAGGCCCGAGGGGCCCCTGGCCGTCACATCGCTGACCCTGCGCGGGTTGGGAAGCTGTGGCTCCTGGAGCGGCTGGAGGACCCCGTCAGAGTAGCGCGCGGGCAGGAGGCGGACCAGGGGGGAACCTGCACGCGCACAGAGGAGTTCCTCGTCATAAAGCAACAATGCAACATATGACTTTCTATAAACGCATCGTATATCTTTAAATATTAATATTTTAAAAATATTTAATATTGTAAGATAGTGAGTAACATTTTGTGATAAACTTACCAACAGCACCTCGACTGTGATAGGCTAAGTTGTTATACCAGCCGTCATATCGTTGGACTTCCCAGTGGACTTTGGCCTGAGAATCTGCACAGGTAGCGGTCCTTTCAGAGTGATACTCAAAATGCAGTACTTATATAATAGTTATTTATCAAAGGTTATGCATTTTTCGTGGGTTTTACTAGTCGTACATAAATAACCCGAAATAAGTAACTGGTTACAAGGCTACTTACGTTGAACGATAAGAGAAAGCACTGCTAGCACTGTCCACATCTGTTTACGCAAATCCATTGATGCGAGAGATTCACCTCAGCACGTAGAGACCCACTCCAAGACGGTCAAGAGTTGTCGAGGTGCAGCCTACTGGTGTGGAAAGTGCAAGGTAGGAACCCATCGGGAAAATGGTTTAAATAAWTGCGATATAGCCTAATACGTTGCGTAAAATGCGTAAAATCTATGTGATTAGCAGTGCTTTAATAACTGGTATAATTAAATTGTGGCTGACACATATAGAGTAGTTGTACATTGTATGGAAGAAACAACACAAAATAAAGGTTTTAAACAGGAAATGTTAATTATTATTTATTTTTTTAAACTGGAAAACTTACTCAATTTTGAGGATGAAATGTCATGCGTACTGAAGAGCCGGAGTTACGAGAAATCCAGGTGAGCGAAAAAGGCGCTCCGTGGAAGAACAGCCAACAGTGTGTCTAAGACCTAAGTTCTCATAATATACGGACACATGCGTTTCCTTGTAGGAATGGTCGTCACCGGTTCACACACCTCTGTTCCAAAAAAATACCAATCAATGCAAGCCTAAAGATACACAAAAGAAGTGCCCGGTATAAAATAAGTCTCTCGCCTTTGTGTGTTACTACATTCGTTTTTCCCATCTTTCTGCCTCTTTCTTGATCTGGTGGTCTACTTTTTTTGCACTTTCAGGTGAGCATTATTTTAAATTAGTTAATTAAATTATTTTATATTATTTTAAGCATACTTATTATGAATGACAGGAAAATAGCATAGTGGTGGTTCAGAGGTAGATGGAGTTAGAGGATTTTGTTTGTTTGTGTGTTTTCTTTGTTATGTGTTTGTTGCTTACAAACCTGCATGGTCTAATTTGAGATGGGTTTTTGGCGGTGATAGTTTGCCAAAGAGGGTAAACTTGAGTGCAAGAGTATCCACTTACTGTTCCCGTACTCTGTTTAGTTTGAATGTGCTCTTAGTCTCAACAGAGTGGTTTCTTAAAGCACTTTGTATGAAACCCCCCCCAAAATTGGCCTACCAAATGAGTGTGTTCAAGTAAARATTATTTTGTCTTGATTCAGAAATAAAATACTTTCTTTAAGTGATATAATATATAGTATACATCCTGAGACCACAACAAAAAAAATCAGCTTTTCATTTATCTGACTTTCATTTATCTTCATGTCCAGCCTTTATATTGAGCCTCACAATGAAGTGTTTTACCATGTTCGGTTCAGGAAAACCAGGGCTACAAGTTGAACACAAAACTATTTGACACAAACTGTTGCATTCATGAGTTTTATTGGCAAATGTCTACAACAACAAAAATAAAAGGTCAACCAAAGCAAAAACCTGATAAATAATAATTTATATGAATGCTGTAAATACAGAAATTGTTTGCTCAGTGAGAAATGAATATCCCAACTAAGTCAGTGACTACTGTTTGTAGTTTGACGGCAACTATGTGAGCTTATTAGAGTATTATAGACAAATGTCCGGGATTTCCTATGATCTGTCACGTTCCTGACCTATTTTTATGTTATTTGATTATGTTTAGTTGGTCAGGGCGGTGAGTTGGGGTGGGCATTGTATTTGTGGTGTTTTGTTAGTCTATGGGTGTTGTATTGTGTATGGGATAGATAATTGTGAGGTTGTCAGTTATGTTCTATGGCTGCCTAGATTGGGTCTCAATCAGAGACAGCTGTCATTCATTTGTCTCTGATTGGGAGCCATATTTAAGGTAGCCATAGGCAGTAGGCTTTTGTGGGTAGTGGTCTTGTTTAACGTTTGTTGCTTGTCTGTGCACTTGCGTTATTTAGCTTCACGATCATTTGTTGTTTTTTGTTTGTTTGTATAGTGTTTCGTTTCATGTTCATTCTTCGGTTATTTATTAAAGAGAGATGGCTTATTTTCCTCATGCTGCGTTTTGGTCCGAATCTCTTCCACACGATCGTGACAGATCTTCTAGTAGAAGAACCCCTTACAGTATTATAGACACTATGTCCTGGGATTTACTATGATTTTCTATGTAGAAGAACCCTTACAGTATTATAGACACTATGTCTGGGATTTCCTATGGTCTTCTATGTAGAAGAACCCTTACAGTATTATAGACACTATGTCCTGGGATTTCCTATGATCTTCTATGTAGAAGAACCCCTTACAGTATTATGAACCTATGTCCTGGGATTTCCTATGGTCTTCTATGTAGTAGAACCCCTTACAGTATTATAAGACACTATGTCCTGGGATGTCCTATGATCTTCTATGTAGAAGAACCCCTTACCAGTATTAGACACTATGTCCTGGGATATCCTATGATCTTCTATGTAGAAGAACCCCTTACAGTATTATAGACACTATGACCTGGGATTTCCTATGATCTTCTATGTAGAAGCACCCCTTACAGTATTATAGACACTATGACCTGGGATTCCTATAATCTTCTATGTAGAAGCACCCCTTACAGTATTATAGACACTATGACCTGGGATTCCTATGATCTTCTTATGTAGAAGCACCCCTTACAGTATTATAGACACTATGTCTGGGATATCTATGATCTTCTATGTAGAAGAACCCCTTACCTTCTAACAACTCTTATGTAGCTTGCGAGTGTCGCTGTGAGAGTCTCAGCTTTTCATAGATGGTTTTAAATAGTTTGTAGCTCAAACCATATCGGACTCTACAGACGTTTTTGTAAAAAAACACCCAGCCATGGGCCCCTTGAGGAGTTTTTTTTGTGTAGTACGTCATCATACTGTGGATATGTTTTCGAATTCAATGTGTTTTTGTGCTTAAGATCCCGGGGGCGGTTGTACCAGTTGATCGAAGTGGGTCGTAACTCTAAATCCGATGTAAAATGTGCTCTATGCAGGACCTAAAAGTTTGTACCTGTTTCACCACGCTGGTCGTAAGCCCTTCTATGAGCTACGCCTAGTAGAGAGTAGGCATAGGATTGTAAATGGGGACCCTCTTTTCATGATATACAGAGAAAATAATAGCAATATATATTATTTTTAAAGGATTTGAGTCTCGTGTTCATATTTTCACAACCTCCGAGGGCTTTCGAGATGGCTAGCACGAGTCTATAGCCAAAATAATACAATTGATTTATGCTACATTAAAGCATGCTAAATGGTCTGATCAGATATTAGCAAACTAATAAAATAAAGCTTGACCTCCACTTATTTGCCCAGACGAGAGATCAAGTAACCAAATACACAGAAAGAAAGTTAGTGAAAGAAAATCACATTGATTAATTATCAGACAAGTCAAGGGCTTTTAGTCAGGATAATATAGCCTAGGCTACTACGTGATTGAAGAGCAAAATAACCCACCTGTTACTCTAGGCTTTCGTGCTAGCAAAATGTTAGCAAAATGCTAACATGCTAGCCAAATGTTAGCAAAATGTTAGCAAAATGCTAACAAAATGCTAACATGCTAGCAAAATGTTAGCAAAATGCTAACATGCTAGCAAAATGCTAACTTGCTAGCAAAATGTTCTGATAACACCATTAGACGAGGCAAACTAGACCAAAGATTATCATCATAAACACTCATCTCAGTTTGGCTAACATTTTCCCAGCCTAATTGTAACCAAATATCCAAATGGAGATTCCGSGAAACAAAAATCTGACATTGATTGATTTATCATGACGAATCCCCACGCTTGTCTCAAAGCAGTGCGATAACACTGTCTCATTCGTGGTACTGAAATTATAGTTGACCACAAACGGCTACTGCTTTAAAGTATTTAAAACGGTAGGATGAATTTGTGAGTTTCCATAAACAACAATATGATAAATTCCTTCAATGGCACTAGCCTACTTCATTCCAAATATTTTCGTAATTCAGTGAAATTCATTCCCACAATAATTATTAGTTGATCCATCCACTYGTGGTTAAGAAAACGTGCATACATAGTGGTGGGATTTGCGAAGTAATGAGGACACGCCTCGCAACGTTTATTACTGCCGTGAGGACCGTAACAGCCTAGTAAAGCGGCGCTGCCTAGCAACCATCCTTATGAAGCATCAAATCTCATGAACGCATATTGCTTACGCCGGATTYAGCTAMRAMTWGTCTTATTYTTGGTTRGTGCAACAAGTTTAAATTCTGATCCCAAAGTAGGACGTATCTATGCCCGACCTAGCATTTAAAACCAACTTTATTTTACCCCCAACTGGTGCAACTGGCCCCTTGCATCTGTAAGTATTGTTATGACACAGCAGGGAGCAGGTCTCGAACCCTCGACCTTCTAGCCGAGGTCCGGCGCGCTTATCGACTGTGCGCAAATGCATGCTCGTGCGACAGAGTAGATTTCCGCCGCTTATAAACCAGGGTCGTTACAGTAATCTTTTAATTAAGTAAAAAATTTTGGGGGGGTGATGTAACATTCCAATTCCCCAGTGTACATTATCCCCTACTATATAGTAATGAACTGATGGCTCAATGTATCGCCTATCTCTGGATCTTTAGAGGGTAACTTAGACACCCTGCTCTTAACACACTAACACTGTCTCTTCTGGTCACGCTGTCTGCTCTCAGCCCCGGAGATCCTGAGGAAAGATGACCTTCTACGATGACATTTACCCATTCTACCCYTTACCAAGAACCTCCTTTATCTTCAACACCCACCTCCTCACCATTATCCTGGTCTTCCTGGTCCTCACGGTCAGCTTCCTTTTTATTCTGCCAGGTATCAGAGGCAAGTCGGTGAGTAGAACCAACTGGTGCAACCTTCCTATGGCGTAATATTRATGCCAACAGAAATGGAATCTTCAGACTCGATTGATCTTAATGTTCCATTTCTGTTGACACAAATCTGACTCCGTATACCTACTGTACTGCCTATGATTAGATAATATAATTRCTCAATGTAGATACATATTGACTTAAACTGATTATTTCCCCTTGGAAAGTGATTAACATCAAATGGATTAATAAAACAATAATAAAAAATGTATTGTAGTTGTCAGTCAGTGAAGGTAGGTGCCGTGTTTCGTGACCTGACTTGTGTCCTCAAACCCTCTCTTCTAGAGACTGTTCTGGACGTTCAGAATCATCATCAGTCTCTTCATAGGTGTAGTAATCGTAGGTAAGTACTGTACACTAGCTGGACATCTCTTTCAATTTCACATCATCATCTTTGGCAACACTATACAAGAGTTTTGAACTCTCTACATATTTATTTTACACCACAGGATTGTAATGTAACGTAATGTAAAGAATTGTTGAATTAGGCTACTCGATTCTGATTTTGTCGAGAGGGTGTCAATTATTTCACAGTAAACGCACATCAAAAGAAATGATAATCAACTGCTATAAAGTAGTTCGTTGTATTGTTGTTGTTTTTAGTATGACACTCAATCTCAATCTCAATCTCAATCTCAATCTCAATCTTAATCTCAATCTCAATCTCAATCTCAATCTTAATCTCAATCTTAATCTCAATCTCAATCTTAATCTCAATCTTAATCTTAATCTCAATCTCAGCACTGAATTTCACCAGTGACTGGGCTGAGGCCCGAGCCACCACCAACGCTACCTACAAGTCCTTCAGCAGTGAGGAGGTGAACGCTGAGGTGGGACTGCACGTTGGACTGTACGGCATCAACATTACTTTAAGAGGTGAGCCCCGTAGACCGTAGGCGGTGCGTCCAATAGGCTAGGGGGGGACACTAAACTGACCCAAAATGTACATTCAAATAAATATGACAAACTTATAGGCCTCCACATCGCCGTGCGGGCTACGTATAGCTCCATATAGCTCCGCATTGACAATGATTGGTTGGTAGGTGGGAGGGGGCGGTACTTCCTGTATAAACACACTCACTTCTTTGACAACTTCCTTCACAACAGCTCTGCTCTGCTCAGTAAGTATGAATGCCCCCGTAAATGCTCTACTGCCAATGCAGACACCGGAATGACCATAAATCTACTAATACAGAGTACTTATACAGTGCATTCGGAAGSTATTCAGACMCCTTGACTTTTYCCACATTTTGTTACGTTACAGCCTTACTCAAAAAATGTATTAAAATATWTTTTTTTCTTCATTAATCTACACACAATACCCCATAATGACAAAGCGAAAAACTCGTTTTTWGAAATTTTAGCAAATATATAAAGAAAAATAAACAGAAATTTCACATTTACATAAGTATTCAGACCCTTTTACTCAGTACTTTSTTGAAGCACCTTTTGGCAGCGATTACAGCCTCGAKTCTTCATAAGATGAASCGTCACTTGAAAACTAGTGGACCAATGGAGACGCAATATCTACGCTAGGGTTGAATGGAGGGAACCTGCCAAAACCACTCCCCTTTTCCCSGGATAAATAACAGCGAGAAACCGGTAAATTATAATAAAATATTATAATACATTATTTATATGAACATGACGTGCAAAATGGAAACTGTTAAATGATATGTCGATGTCTAAATCTGGATGCTATACGGCCTTCTCTCTGGTCGCTGCATGATCAACTGTTACGCTCGTCGTTAGAACGAGACCAAGGTGCAACGTTGTAGGCGTACTTTTTTCTTTAATAAAAAAAAATGACACCGAAAAACAACAAAAATACAAAACGAACGTAAAAGCTATATGCAGTGCAGAAAGCAACTACACACAAACAAGATCCTACAACTGAAGGTTGGGGGGAAAAAAGGGCTGCCTAAGTACGATTCCTCAATCAGAGACAACGATAGACAGCTGCCTCTGATTGGGAACCACACTCGGCCAAAAACAAAGAAATACAAAAGGCATCAGAATGCCCACCCCAAATCACACCCTGACCTAACCAAATAGAGAAATAAAACGGCTTCTTTAAGGTCAGGGTGAAACCGACATCTCAGTATGTAGACCTATCATCTCATCATGGTAACTTGTATTATTTATTGTGACAGGTGGACCTACATTTCCTGCAGCATAGGCTCTGCTACAGTAATATAGAAATAGATCTGTCTCTCTGTCTAATTACACATCTAACATCTGGATTTCATGGGGTCACCTTATTATTATTTATTTTCTAAATTGTAAAGATTATTTGTTTTAAAAATCCAGCTGGAAAGTTTTAAAACACTCAATATCGTTGCTTTAAAATCAGTACACGCGAGTGGTCTTTCTCTCTCTCTCCATCAATTCCATTCAAATTGTATCCAAAATAGATCATCCTGTTCTAGATTGATATATATACACTGCTCAAAAAAATAAAGGGAACACTTAAACAACACAATGTAACTCCAAGTCAATCACACTTCTGTGAAATCAAACTGTCCACTTAGGAAGCAACACTGTTGACAAACATTTCACATGCTGTTGTGCAAATGGAATAGACAACAGGTGGAAATTATAGGCAATTGCAAGACACCCCCAATAAAGGACTGGTTCTGCAGTGGTGACCACAGACCACTTCTCAGTTCCTATGCTTCCTGGCTGATGTTTGGTCACTTTTGAATGCTGGCGGTGCTTTCACTCTAGTGGTAGCTAGAGACGGAGTCTACAACCCACACAAGTGGCTCAGGTAGTGTAGCTCATCCAGGATGGCACATCAATGCGAGCTGTGGCAAGAAGGTTTGCTGTGTCTGTCAGCGTAGTGTCCAGAGCATGGAGGCGCTACCAGGAGAGACAGGCCAGTACATCAGGAGACGTGGAGGAGGCCGTAGGAGGCAACAACCCAGCAGCAGGACCGCTATCTCCGCCTTTGTGCAAGGAGGAGCACTGCCAGAGCCCTGCCAAATGGTGTGCTTACAGCCCAACACCGTGCAGGACGTTTGGCATTTGCCAGAGAACACCAAGATGGCAAATTCGCCACTGGCGCCCTGTGCTCTTCACAGATGAAAGCAGGTTCACACTGAGCACATGTGACAGACGTGACAGAGTCTGGGAGACGCCGTGGAGAACGTTTCTGCTGCCTGCAACATCCTCCAGCATGACCGGTTTGGCGGTGGGTCAGTCATGGTGTGGGGTGGCATTTCTTTGGGGGCCGACAGCCTCCATGTGCTCGCCAGAGATAGCCTGACTGCCATTAGGTACCGAGATGAGATCCTCAGACCCCTTGTGAGACCATATGCTGGTGCGGTTGGCCCTGGGTTCCTCCTAATGCAAGACAATGCTAGACCTCATGTGGCTGGAGTGTGTCAGCAGTTCCTGCAAGAGGAAGGCATTGATGCTATGGACTGGCCCGTCCGTTCCCCAGACCTGAATCCAATTGAGCACATCTGGACATCATGTCTCGCTCCATCCACCAACGCCACGTTGCACCACAGACTGTCCAGGAGTTTGCGGATGCTTTAGTCCAGGTCTGGGAGGAGATCCCTCAGGAGAAACATCCGCCACCTCTATCAGGAGCATTGCCCAGGCGTTGTAGGGAGGTCATACAGGCACATGGAGGCCACCCACACTACTGAGCCTCATTTTGACTTGTTTTAAGGACATTACATCAAATTGGATCAGCCTGTAGATGTGTGTTTTTCCACTTTTTAAATTTGTGAATTGTGTGACTCCAAATCCAGACCTCCATGGGTTGATAAATTTGATTTTCCATTATTCTCTGTGTGATTTTTGTTTCAGCACATTCAACTATGTAAAGAAAAAAGTATTATAATAAGAATATTTCATTCAGATCTAGTATGTTTATTTTAGTGTTCCCTTTATTTCTTTGAGCAGTGTATATAGTCCTAGATGTCCTGCCTATTTCTTTCAGGTAATAAATTCAATGCAGGTTTAGTCTTATATTTAGCTAATTGATATGATGTAGCCTATGTTTAATAAGCTCTCTAACGGATAACCTCTGTCTTTGCGTTATTGCAAACCCAACCTGTCGCTCGCCCCGACACTGTTTGCTTGGATTAAATATACGCCTCCTTAGCTCTTAGGTAGTCCCCATGCAGGCAAAAGACAGACTTAGATACGAAATTAGCGTGTGCTCTTCTTTTTTTTGTTTTCGCTGCATCCATGACACGACTCATGTTGTTGACTGCAGGGGTTTTGTGATCGAGTACAGTTGCTGAGAGCAGACAACCAGAAGAGCACAAGACAACCCTGCCTGGGGCCAATTGGACACTACAGCTCGCACCTGTTGTATCGTTGAGGTTCAACCGATCCTGCTCCAGTCCCCATACCACACAAGGTGAGTGACAGACTCGAGGCTTTTCCTCCCACCCCATAAGCATACCGCGGTACCAGGCTCGACATACAGGTTATTTGAAGACAGGTTTGCCTCCACTACCATTGACATTGTATGTGACAGACAGGTTGAAGAGACAGGGTTGTGAGCCAGCGACTATAGAGGTATTCCTTGACAGACAGGTTGGACAGACAGGTGTTTTTAGATGACAAAAACAGCAGGGTTTCCGCCTCCTCCTCATCTAATGTACCGTGGCTGTAGCCCTAATGATCTGGTGCGCGGGTATGTTGTTGGCCCCGCCACATGGTTACCAGTGCTGTTAGCCCTTCTAGGGTCTGGTATTGTTGCGCCCCCCACATAGTTGGTTTAACAGTGCCAGCGTATCACTACTATGGTCGTTCTAATTTCATTTCTTATGGAGTCCTAATTTGTTGTGGTGAAGCCTCCCACATGGTTCACCTGATGGACGGCTATTAGACCTAGGTCTTAGGTATCTGTGGCACACCTCCGCACCTAGTTACCGTGCGTAGGACGTGAACCTAAGCTTCCCTTAGGTGTCTCGAGCTCCTTGTCGGGGCCTTCTCCACACATGAGTTAACCAGTGACTAGATGATAGCTCCTCCCTCAGGATCTTATGAGGGCCATGAATTGTGGCCCCCCACATGGTTTACCAGTGACTGGAGCCCTAGGTCTGGTATTCGTGGCCCCACATGCGTTTACCAGCTGCTGTCTAGCCCCTAGGTCTGTATTGGGCCCCCCCCACATGGTTACCAGTGCTGTAGCCCTAGGTCTTGGTTATTGTGCCCCCCACAGCCGGTTACCAGTGCTGGCTAGCCCTCTTAGGTCAGAGTATCAAAAATCGGTATTGTTGGATTTTAATACTCTGCGCCACCATGCTGGGGTGACCTAGTGCTGTAGTCCGCCTCTAGGTCTAACCATGGGCGATTGTGAGGGTAGTTCCTCCCACTTATTGAAGTTAGAGTTACCAGTGCTGGCAATGTATTAGCCCTCAAAGTGAGATCTATATGCGTATAGTGGCCTTTCACGCACTTATCAAAAAGTTACCCAGGCTGCTGTGTGAGGCACACTTTAGGATACTTGCGTATTTGTGGGCCTCCCCACCAGGTTACCAGTGCGTGTAGCCCTCGAAGAGTCTGTATTTGTAGGCCTTCGCCATCACATGAGGTGGACCTAGAGGTTAGCTGTAGATCCCTCTAAGGTTGCGGCGTACCGTATATTTGCTGTGTTCTCTATAAACTCCAACAAATGGTTAACCAGTGCGTTTGTCATATTACGCCCTCTGAAGGATCCTCTCCCAAGAGTAGCTTGTGGACCATATCATTATTCCACACTAACGAGTCTCACACAGTACATGTTACAAGCCCCTGAGGTCTATGACTATAGAACCCAGGGAGGACCTAATTTTATGGTCACACTCAGCCATCCTCAAGAAAAGATGCAAACACCAGTCGATCTTTTTGCAGCGACCTGGATTATACAGGCTGGCTGTGTACAGGAATAATCTCTGGGCCTCAAAAACCCCAACACCTATGCTCTTTCTGATTATCAGTCTGGCTGTAGCTCCCATCCAGGGTCGTCCAGGTGAAAGCTTATGATTCCTGATGATGTTCCCTCCTTGTTAAATCCATTTCGATCTATTGTAACCGCAAGGGGGAAACCAGGGCTACACAAGATATTGATGTTTTAACCTCAGAACGTGATCTTCGGATGATCCTTAATGTGTGCTCTACATGCGTAGGGTTGCCATCAGAGGGTATTGTGCCCCCGCACAATGAGTTACAGTGCCATAGATCTAAGTTTTCTAATGCCTTGAACGGGGTTATGGTAGTTAGGATGCCAATTGGCCGTATGCAAGGTTCTTGCTGCTCCCAATAGGAACTCCCGATTTACACCACTGGGCTTGGGTCTTTTCTGCTAGCCTCTAGGTCTGGTATATCGCTCTAAACGGAGTTTCCCGCCTGTTACCTCACACAAGAGAATGGCTTACCAGTGCTGCCTCCTAATAGGACATCCCGCCGCCATTTGAACACCAACCCTGGGTTCTGGGAAGGGCTGAGTAGTGTCTCAGAGGTGGTTTCTCCCTCATCAACGGGCAAATGCACACTGGTTACCTAGTAGCCACGGTTTGGTCACGAGAGCAGCCTAGGTCTCATTACCACCCTGACATTCCCCTCTGATCTGCTTATTCGTTGAGGGCCCTTACCACGCCACATTGTTACCAGTGCTGTGGTGGTCCCCTCTCTAGGGATCCCTCAGTCTCTTGGGGTTAATTGGGGAGCACCCCCAGGCACTCAGCTCTGGATGGTTACCAGTGCTGCTAGCCCTAGGTCTGGTATTGTGGATCTCCGGCACATTTGAGAGGTTACGCCAGTAAGTGCATGTACGAGCCCTCTCTTAACTGCGTGGCTTCAAAAAAAAAAATCCCGGTATTGTGGTCTTCCACCGCCACACATGGTTCAGTGACCAGTTGGCATGATTACTAGCCCCCTGTGATTGTGTATCTTGACCTTTATTTTAAACCGCGTAATTTTAGGCTGGAGCAGTTAAAGCACAACTAACTTCCCTCAATTCTATTCTAAATCTACCCAGTGAGGCTAACTCCCACGTCGTCTGGATTAACTCCGTGTGTTCTTAGGCAGAACGAGTACCCAGTTGTTGTTGACCCCTCTGTCAGCCCCCAACGGATGATTAGCCTTTGCATATCCTTTGGTTACTATTTCAACGCTCTTAACGCTCTAGTGCTACCTTGACCCAACCCACGTGCTGGTATAGCTGCCCATATTCAGATGGATGTTAAAGATACTTGCCCCTCTGACCTCTGTTGGGTCATATCTATAATAAGTCGGCACATCTCTGCGCAGCTGTTTTCGCTCTAGTGCAGGATTGTAACGCGTGTTAACCTCTTATGGGGTCTTTCTTGGCTAAAGCCCCGAGATTATTGTGGCTCACCTTATACCACACAGTCATACCTTCAATCCATCGCCTATAGCTTTTCAAATTGCGCACTCAGCTGTCTTTACATACTCTATCCGCGGAACTCCTATTGCGCTCCAGGATTCTGATTGTGCTGTAACCGAATACGTGTTCGTCAGTTCCCAACTTCACCTCTCACAGTGCGTAAAATTAAACACAAATAATAGCATTGTACTCTAATGAGCCTAGGATTTACTGACTATGCAGACTCCATCCGTCGCACTCCTCATCCATCAGACTACACTGTTCATAACCCCACAGATAAGCCCTGCTACTGACCCGTTAGCCCGCCGTTGGCTCTGTTGGTTATTGTGGCCCTCCACAGGCGTTACCAGTGTACGTGCGGTAGCCCTAGGTCGTCCGAGAAATGATATGGGGGCACACCCCATACTACATGGTCTTTCTACCAGACTTAATAGTTCCTTAGCCTAGCCGCCCACCTCTCCATCTACCGAACGGGATCACCATCAATTTTTAAAGGTTGATTATGCGTTGGGCGCCCGGCGCACATGTGTGTTGAGGTAAAGCACAAAGTGCTGGAGCCCTGAGAACAGTGTGGCCCATCAGAGTCGAGGATACTCCTCCTAGAGAAACCCCCGCCAGCAGATAGACGTGGGAGGAACGGGAAGGAGGTCACTCACAAAAAAGCAGGAATGGAGAGAGAGAGCCGAAGAGAGGAGTGAGAGACGAGTGAGCTGGTTTTGAAAAGGAAGGCTCCACGCACTACCAGGTTACCAGTTGCTGTAGCCCGAGTAACAAGCGATACGACTCTTAGAAATGGAGAGTAGGCTCCTTGTGAGCGCGCAGGTGCTTACCCACACAGATGGGTTACACGGAAAGGATGCCTAAGTAGGTAGCCCTAGGTCTTGTGGTGATGAGATGGTGTAGAAGATTGATGCCAATCAACCCTGGGCTGGGTAATTATGCTTGACGGCCAAAAGGCGTGCCTCGTAATAATAGCCCAGTGCGTACCTCAATTGGTCTGGGCGGCCAGTGATTCCGTGGCCCCCACCAGGTTACCATGCTGTTAGCCTAGGTCTGGTATTGTGACCCCCCACCAGGTTACCAGTGCTGTAGCCCTAGGTCTGGTATTGTGGCCCCCCACATGCTGTTACCAGTGCTGTACGCCCTTAGGTCTGGTTATTTGTGGCCTCCCACATGGTTACCAGCTGCTGTAGACACTAGCGTCTGGTATTGTGACTCCCCCACCAGGTTACCAGTAGCTGTAGCCCTAGGTCTGCGTATTTGTGGCCCCCCCACATTGGTTACCAGTGCTTGTATGTAGCCCTAGGTCTGGTATTGTGACCCCCCACCAGTTACCAGTGCTGTAGCCCTAGGTCTGCGTTATTGTACCCCCCACCCAGTTACCAGTGCTGTCTACCCTAGGTCTGGTATTGTGACCCCCCACAGGGTTTACCAGTGCCTGTAGCCCTTAGGTCTGTATGTGGCCCCCCACATGTTACCAGTGCTTGTAGAACCTAAGATTCTGGTATATATGTGACCCCCCCAGGTATACCAGGGCTGTAGCCCTAGGTTGTATTGTGGCCTCCCACATGCGTTACCAGCTGCTGTAGCCCTAGGTCTGGTATGGTGGCCCCCCACATGGTTACCAGTGCTGTAGCCCTAGGTCTGTATTGTGCCCCCCACATGGTTACCCAGTGCTGTAGACCTAGGTCTGGTATTGTGGCCTCCCACATGGTTACCAGATGCTGTTAGCCCTAGGGTCTGTATTGTGGCCTCCCACATGCGTTACCAGTGCTGTAGCCCTAGGTCTGGTATTGTGACACATAACTTGTCATGTGTGTTGTAAGTGCATGGATTATAACCGCCCATTGTCCTCTATGGTCTCTATCCTTCCAGGGAATCCTGTGAATCAACTGAACGAGACCATCAACTACAACGAGATGTTTGAGTGGAAAGACACCATCGACGAGGAGTACGAGGACGCCCTAGAGAGAGGTCTACCTAACCCCATCCTCTATATCGCTGAGAAGTTTACCCTCAACAACCCCTGTGGCCTCATCTACCAGTATAGATACTCTGGGCGCTACGCCTCGGCCACTCTCTGGTAAGCTGACTAGATCTAAACACATACCTGTAGTGGATATTTCACCACCAGATCCGAAGGTTAATGTTAAGCATCAAATCAAATGAAATCAAATGTGATTTGTTGCATGCGCCGAATACAACAGGTGTCAACCTTACAGTGAAATGTTTATTTACAAGCCCTTATTAACTCTATTTTTCTTAAAACTGCATTGTTGGTTACGGAAATATTTACTAAATAAACTAAAGTAAAAAAAATACAAAAAAAGAATTACACAGTAAAATAACAATAACGAGGCTAAATACAGGGGGTACCGGTACCGAGTCAATGTGCGGGGCTACAGGTTAGGTTTAATTTATTTTTATTTTTTATATATACTAAAATGCCTACATATTCTACCTGAGGTCTTATTGCTTGGGGATTAGAAGCTGTTGGCGCTCCGGTACCGCTTGCCGTGTGGTAGCAGAGAGAACAGTCTATGACTTGTGTGACTGCATTAAAGTCCCCGGCCACTAGGAGCTCCGCTTCTGGATGAGCATTTTCTTGTTTGCTTATGACCTTATACAGCTCGCTGAGTGCAGTCTTAGTGCCATCATTGGTGGTAAATAGACGGTTACGAAAAATATAGATGAAAACTCTCTTGGTAGATAGTGTGGTCTACGGCTTATCATGAGGTACTCTACCTCAGGCGAGCAAAACCTTGAGACTTCCTTAATATTAGACATCCCACACCAGCTGTTATTGACAAAGACACACACCACCACCCCTCGTCTTACCAGATGTGGCTGTTCTGTCTTGCCGATGCACGAAAAACCCAGCCAGCTGAATGTTATCCATGTCGTCGTTCAGCCACAACGGATGGTCTCGAACGGAGCTCATCCAGTTTATTCTCCAGTAATTGCAAGTTGGCAAATAGAACGAATGATAGAGGCAGATTACCCGCTCGCCAACGAATTCTCTCAAGGTACCCGGATCTGCGCCCCCTGTACCTGCGTCTTTTCTTCATGAGAATGATGGGGATTTGGGCCTGGTCTGGGAGAAACAGTATATCCTTCGCGTCAGACTCATTAAAGAAAAAAATCTTTGTCCAGTTGGAGGTGAGTAATCGCGGTTCTGATTTCCAGAAGCTCTTTTCGGGTCATACGAGACGGTGACAGAAACATTATGTACAAAATAAATGACAAACAATGCGAAAAAAAGATTGCACAATTGTTTAGGAGCTTGTGAAAAGGCCGCCATCCTCTTCCGGCGCCATTATGGGAATCATAGGGATGGAGATCAAAGTTATGATGTTTAAGTGTTCATGATTCATGTTTTAAGGGGGTGAGGGTAGGGTAAGGTTTAAGTTAGATGTTCAGGGTTAATGTTTTGAGGGGGTGAGGGTAGGGTAAGGTTTAAGTTAGATGTTCAGGGNGGTTACCAGTGCTGTAGCCCTAGGTCTGGTATTGTGACACATAACTTGTCATGTGTGTTGTAAGTGCATGGATTATAACCGCCCATTGTCCTCTATGGTCTCTATCCTTCCAGGGAATCCTGTGAATCAACTGAACGAGACCATCAACTACAACGAGATGTTTGAGTGGAAAGACACCATCGACGAGGAGTACGAGGACGCCCTAGAGAGAGGTCTACCTAACCCCATCCTCTATATCGCTGAGAAGTTTACCCTCAACAACCCCTGTGGCCTCATCTACCAGTATAGATACTCTGGGCGCTACGCCTCGGCCACTCTCTGGTAAGCTGACTAGATCTAAACACATACCTGTAGTGGATATTTCACCACCAGATCCGAAGGTTAATGTTAAGCATCAAATCAAATTAAATCAAATGTGATTTGTTGCATGCGCCGAATACAACAGGTGTCAACCTTACAGTGAAATGTTTATTTACAAGCCCTTATTAAGTCCATTTTTCTTAAAACTGCATTGTTGGTTAAGGAAATATTTACTAAATAAACTAAAGTTAAAAAAATACAAAAAAGAATTACACAGTAAAATAACAATAACGAGGCTAAATACAGGGGGTACCGGTACCGAGTCAATGTGCGGGGGTATAGGTTAGGTTTAATATAATTTTTTTTTTTTAAATATACAGTATACTAACATGCATACATATTCTACCTGAGGTCTTATGGCTTGGGGGTTAGAAGCTGTTAAGGAGCCTTTTGGTCCAAGACTTGGTGCTCCGGTACCGCTTGCCGTGTGGTAGCAGAGAGAACAGTCTATGACTCGGGTGACTGGTCTTTGACAATTTGTTGCGTCTTCCTCTGACACTGCCTAGTATAGAGGTCCTGGATGGCAGGAAGCTTGGTCCCAGTGATGTACTTGGGCCGTACGCACTACCCTCTGTAGCGCCTTACGGTCAGATGCCGAGCAGTTGCCATACCAGGTGGTGATGCAACCGGTCAGGATGCTCTCGATGGTGCAGCTGTGGAAATTTTTGAGGATCTGGGGACCCATGCCGAATCTTTTCAGTCTCCTGAGGGGAAAATGCGTTGTCGGGCCCTCTTCACGACTGTCTTGGTGTGTTTGGACCATGATAGTTCGTTGGTGATGTGGACACCAAGGAACTTAAAACTCTCGACCCTCTCCACTACAGCCCCGTCGACGTGAATGGGGGCGTGTTTGGCCCTCCTTTTCCTGTAGTCCACGATCAGCTCCTTTGTCTTGCTCACATTGAGGGAGAGGTTGTTGTCCTGCTCATCGTTGTCGGTGATCAGGCCTACCACTGTTGTGTCGTCAGCAAACTTAATGATGGTGTTGGAGTCGTGCTTGGCCACGCAGTCGTGGGTGAACAGGGATTAAAGGAGGGGACTAAGCATGCACCCATGAGGGGCCCCGTGTTGAGGATCAGCGTGGCAGATGTGTCGTTACCTACCCTTACCACCTGGGGGGCGTCCAGGATCCAGTTGCAGAGGGAGGTGTTTAGAATCAGGGTCCTTAGCTTAGTAATTATCTTTGAGGGCACTATGGTGTTGAACGCTGAGCTGTAGTCAATAAACAGCATTCTCACATAGGTGTTTATTTTGTCCAGGTGGGAAAGGACAGTGTGGAGTGCAATAGAGATTGCATCATCTGTGGATCTGTTGAGGCGGTATGCGAATTGGAGTGGGTCTAGGGTTTCCAGGATGATGGTGTGGATGTGAGCCATGACCAGCCTTTCAAAACACTTCATGGCTACCGAAGTGAGTGCTACGGGGCGGTAGTCATTTAGGCAGGTTACCTTCACTTTCTTGGGCACAGAGACTATGTTGGTCTGCTTGAAACATGTAGATATTACAGACTCGGGCAGGGAGAGGTTGAAAATGTCAGTGAAGACACTTGACAGTTGGTCCGCTCATGCTCTGAGTACATGTCCTGGTAAACCGTCTGGCCCCGCAGCCTTGTGAATGTTGACCTGTTTAAAGGTCTTTCTCACATCGGCTATGGAGAGCGCGATCACAGTCTTCCGGAACAGCTGGATCTCTCAAGCATGCTTCAGTGTAGCTTTCCTTGAAGCGAGCATGAAAGACATTCAGCCCATCTGGTAGGCTCGCGTCACTGAGCAGCTCGCGGCTAGGTTTCCCTTTGTAGTCCGTAATAGTTTGTTAAGCCCTGACACATCCAACGAGCGTCAGAGCCGGTGTAGTAGGATTCAATCTTAGCCCTGTATTGACACTTTGCCTGTTTGATGGTTCGTCTGAGGGCATAGCAGGAGTTCTTATAAGCATCCTTGAAAGTGTCAGCTCTAGCCTTTAGCTCGGTGCGGATGTTACCTGTAATCCATGGCTTCTGGTTGGGATATGTACGTACGGTCACTGTGGGGATAACGTCGTCGATGCACTTATTGATGAAGCCGGTGACTGAGATGGTATACTCCACAATGCCATTGGATGAATCCCGGAACATATTCCAGTGTATGCTAGCAAAACAGTCCTGTAGTGTAGCATCTGCGTCATCTGACCATTTCCGTATTGAGCAAGACACTGGTACTTCCTGCTTTAGTTTTTGCTTGAAAGCAGGAATCAGGAGGATATAATTATGGTCAGATTTGCCAAAAGGAGGGTGAGCTTTGTATGGTCTCTGTGTGTGGAGTAAAGGTGGTTTAGAGTTTTTTTCCCCTCTGGTTGCACATGTGACATGCTGGTAGAAATGAGGTAAAATGGATTTAAGTTTGGCTGCATTAAAGTCCCCGGCCACTAGGAGCGCCGCTTCTGGATGAGCATTTTCTTGTTTGCCTATTGCCTTATACAGCTCGTTGAGTGTGGTCTTAGTGCCAGCATCGGTGGTAAATAGACGGTTACGGAAAATATAGATGAAAACTCTCTTGGTAGATAGTGTGATCTACGGCTTATCATGAGGTACTCTACCTCAGGTGAGCAAAACCTTGAGACTTCCTTAATATTAGACATCCCACACCAGCTGTTATTGACAAATAGACACACACCACCACCCCTCGTCTTACCAGATGTGGCTGTTCTGTCCTGCTGATGCACGAAAAACCCAGCCAGCTGAATGTTATCCATGTCGTCGTTCAGCCACAACGGATGGTCTCGAACGGAGCTCATCCAGTTTATTCTCCAGCGATTGCAAGTTGGCAAATAGAACGGATGATAGAGGCAGATTACCCGCTCCCCAACGAATTCTCTCAAGGTACCCGGATCTGCGCCCCCTGTACCTGCGTCTTTTCTTCATGAGAACGATGGGGATTTGGGCTTGGTCTGGGAGAAACAGTATATCCTTCGCGTCAGACTCATTAAAAGAAAAAAGTCTTTGTCCAGTTCGAGGTGAGTAATCGCTGTTCTGATATCCAGAAGCTCTTTTCGGTCATAAGAGACAGTGACAGAAACATTATGTACAAAATAAATGACAAACAATGCGAAAAAAAAGATTGCAAAGTAAGACGTAGGGGTTACTGAAGCGGCATCCAGAACCATTGAAAATCGTCTGACTATACATACACTGTCAAATTTAAAACAAGTGCTGTCTCCCCCCTCCCCAGGACAGCGTTCTGCTGCTGGATGGTAGCCAACGTGCTGTTCTCCATGCCTGTCATCCTGTACGCCGGCTACATGATGGTGGCCACTGCCGCCTTCATCTTCTTCTCCATGGCCTCYTTCTCCACCATCATGAACCTGCCTACCTGTCTGTTCACCATCGGCACCTCTGGAGCCTTCCAGACAGAGTACAGCGGTTCTTTCTGGCTGGCGCTGGCCACAGGTAAAGAAAGGTTTACCAGTGCTCAAAGGCTCTTTCCTCAATTTAAACTTTCCTCAATTCCTTGTGTCCTCTCTCCTAGCCTCCATCTCAAGAGGTTATGAGGTTAGGAGAAAGGACTCTAGGAATCAAGGAAAGATTAATTGAGAAAGAGCCAAGTTATCCACACTAAATGACAACATTAAAGGACATTTTGTTAAAAAGGCATCCATCTTGTTTTCCAGGTGTCCTGTGTCTGGTCATCGGAATCCTGGTGGTTYTGCTGGACTGTCTGATCCCTGAGAAGATACGAGAGGCCTTCAGCGTCGGGGTGGACAACGATGAAGATGAAGATGTTTGTTTTGGAGAGGGATACCTGAACTCCAACTTCCTGGCAAGCGTAACCACCACACCTTTGACAACCTTAGTACTTCCTACGGTAAGTCTGTCAGTTTAATAAGTAGATGCAAGTCTAGCTCTGGTCCAGGGCTTCGTTTAGTTGCCTTCTAACAATCACCATCACGACTGTAGCTCTGCTCACTAGCTCTGGTCMAGGGCTTCATTTAGTTGCCTTCTAACAGTCACCATCACTACTGTAGCTCTACAGATGTAGGATCTTAATTTGAGCCAGTTTTCTACAGGAGGAAAATAATCCTGCAGCAACAAGAAATGTGCATTTGTATTTATATTATAATTAATGGACATTTTCCTAGCCAAAATCAAGTCTGAAATTTCTAAGTGGAAATTACAAACTTTAGAAGCCTATTTAAACCACCTCWAATACGCAACAGGGTMATCAAATTAAGATCCTACATCTGTAGTAATAGGTCAATATTCTTGATTTAACCGTAAATAAAGTTATTTTCTTCTTCTTATGTGTTCCAGGATGAAATTCAGAAAGACAGCCACCAACCATCACTCCAGGAGCTGTCAATCGCAATGTAACGTAACGTAGCAGGTGTTAAAAACACGCCTGAGCGGAGTTCCCACATCCGGTTTTCAGCAGAAAAGTAAATCCCTGAAAACCGGATAAGATCCGGTTGTTGGCAACTCCTCTAAGTCAGATTAGAGTCAGATTCATAACCTCACTCCCCAGCTTGAAAGATCTCTACCGCACTATTAAATCTCTAGCTTTTCGACAGCGTAGGTGGKTTAAAACGGTGTCAAGGAGGGCAGTCACGTGCGAGACGTTAGCCTCTGTCGAGTMCCCAACAACCGGATGTCCTGGCTTCCTGTCTGGCTGTGAGGCGACGAGGGAGGAAGTGTTACCGCTAGACTAGCACAGTGACCTCCTTTAACACAGGCCTCTTGTACTGTACTGTACTGTACTGTAAATAATGTGTATAAAATGTGTTCTACTCTGTCAATGCCATAATTGGTTATTATTAGATGTGTTGTATTAAATGTCATGTTCAAATAGTGTACGAAAAAGTATTATTTTTTTTTAATTGCGAGATTCACACACTTTTTTTACTGGAGATAATTGAGTCAGGGTATTCAAGTAATTGACGATGTGCTCCTTGTGTAATAACCAAATGGCACCCTATTCCCTATATAGTGCACTACTTTAGACCAGAGCCCTATAGAACCCTATTCCCTATATAGTGCACTACTTTAGACCAGAGCCCTATAGAACCCTATTCCCTATATAGTGCACTACTTTTAACCAGAACCACTATGGCTCTTGGTCAAAAGTGCACTAGGGAACATGTGCGACATTTTGGAGTACAATATGTGATTTTTCTTTAAACGTATTTTACTTTCATTTTCATCATTGCATGTAATAAATGTAATTTTATTTAAAACACATTTTGGAAAACAATAATTAGCCTTGTCACCAGTTTCATCGATCACAGTGTATTCTCAGCATCTCACAATACATTCGTACACTAATATACAAGTTAATACATTCTCGTTGTACCTGGTCTGCAGGTACAAGAAGAACCCACGTTTCAGTAATATCTTTGGCCTTCATCATTACCGTAATATTATATACTATTACCGTAACATTATATACCATTACCATAATATTATATACTATTACCGTAACATTATATACCATTACCATAATAGTATATACTATTACCGTAATATTATATACCATTACCGTAATATTATATACCATTACCGTAATATTATATTCATCCCTTTGATATCCCCGAGGCAATATAGGGGCAAGGACTGCTTCAACAGATACAGTTGAAGTCGGAGGTTTATATACACATAGGTTGGAGTCATTAAAACTCGTTTTTCAACCACTCCACAAATTTCTTGTTAACAAACTATAGTTTTGGCAAGTCGGTTAGGACATCTACTTTGTGCATGACACAAGTAATTTTTCCAACAATTGTTTACAGACAGATTATTTCACTTATAATTCACTGTATCACAATTCCAGTGGGTTAGAAGTTTACATACACTAAGTTGACTGTGCCTTTAAAACAGCTTGGAAAAT